>NC_056733.1:89693380-89888380 GCF_019279795.1 Protopterus annectens
ATGTCCCCCCCCCCCCAACAGGGAAGTGTCCATGGTCACTATGGCCTTGGCCTGAGGAGGAATGAACAGACAGCCTTGTAGAACCTGGTCCAATTGAATCCATCCTTTGAGATCCTTCTTGTATGTGTGGATGACTTGTATTGGGGTTGACATGGGTTGGTAAAATATTGACCATTCTGTTGCCAGCTTCCACAGAATGATTCTCATGTAAAATCTTACTAAAGGTACTAGCGTTACAGCTACTAACATTGATCCTAGAATATAAAGGACCAAACAGGCTGAAATCCTGGTACTGCAGATTATTTTTCTAACCTCTGACCTTAAAGTCTGTACCCTTGAAAGAGGTAGTGAGGCTATCATTGACAATCTGTTGAACAGTGCTCCTATAAACTTGAAATTTTGGGTTGGTTTCAGTTGAGACTTTTTGTAGTTGATGGTTGCCCCAGATGAGAAAGGTCGGCATGGTAACAAGACAGTCTTGATATAGAAACACTCGGAATCCTTGCAGTCTCAAGCCATCTGTTACTACTGCCATATATTTGGTAAACACCCTGGGGGATGTGGTGAGACCAAAGGGCAGAACTCGGAACTGGTAATGGCTGGCTCCCAGCTAGAAGCATAAATAACTTCTGGATTACCTGTTTATCTTTATGTAATAGTATGCAGCCTAAATGTCTAGTGAGCACATCCAGTTGTCCTTGCCCACGAAAAGGGATAACGGACTGAACTGTGACCATCTGGAACTTGGTGTGTTGAAGTGACTTTTTCACATTGCTGAGAACCAAAATTGGTCTCCAGTTTCTGTTTTCTTTGGCACTAAAACGAATATTGAATAAGTTCTGGATTCTATCTAACCTGGTGGGACCTCTTGGAGGACTCTTTTTTCTAACAGCTTTCATACCTGAATTGCTGCTTGTTCCCTCTGTTATTTCTAGCCAGGCTTCCTGGTGCAGGGAGAGTCGACCCACAATTGTCTCCAGAGAAGGGAAATTGGGCCTCTTTTCAGGAACGCTGGAAGTGTCTTTCAAAGAAAGAATCTCTGGACCCCTGGTTTTGTGGGCCACTTCTACCGCAGGGGAGGTGTCTACCATTAGCATTCCCCCTTCTACCCCTGGGGGAACTTCCTCCATGTGTGTCCTGGAAAGGTCTCTGGAACTTTTTGAACCACTTGTTTCTACTACCTCGATGATTCCTGGAAAAGGATCTTTGAGGTGTCGAAAAACATACACCCATGTCAGACAGGTTCTTTCTGTCCTTCTCACACCTGCATAATGTGTCTTTCACTTTCGGGCCAAAGATGCACTGTCAAAAGAAGCACTGACGAACAAAGACTTTGAAGGGCACTGCAAAATCACATAAGTGCATCCAGGCATGTCTCCTGATGGAAATGCCTGAACCCACTGCCTTTGAGGTTCCTTTGGCTACATGAGAAATGAGCCTCATGGACGAATTGGAAACAGATTGCAGGGTAGCCAATTGAGAAGTGACAGAAGATTGTACTTCCTCAGAAACAGATTCTGACAGGGTGTTTGAAAGCTCCTTAATCAAATCCTTCTGTAATTTTGTGAAATGTGCCAAATAATTCAGTGACCTTAACGCGAAGGTCGCTGAAGCAGAGACATGCTTCCCAAACCCATCACCCAAGACCCCTTGTAGGGGGGATGAACATTGGAACTCTCCTTGGTAAGTTCCTTTTTTTGTGGCTGCAGCCATGACCATGGCATCAACAGGAACTCCTTTTCCCCAAAATTGCTTGTCCTCCGATAGAGCCATAGTTCTGTCAGGTCTCTGAGGTATTGGTTTAATTGTGTCAGGATCCTTCCATGCCCCCTGAGAGATCAACTCAATGAGCTAGTCATCGGGCTGAGTCACCCAGGAGATAGACAGGCCAGTACTGAAAGCCTCCAGAAACACAGACTTCTTAGACAAAGGGTTGATGGACATCCAGCCACCTCTTCTGTTTTAAGATTTCAAGGATGTCTCCAAATGAGACACCTTCAGGAGGTGCCCATGGAGACCCTTCACCTTCACTGAAGTCTGTAACTTCTGTGATAGACTCCTCTGGGGAGTCCACGTGCTTCCTTCTTGCACATCTCTTCTTAGGGACCTCCTCAGTGGGATGCTCTGGGGAGGTATCAGAAGTCATCGGGATACCCAGTTGGGAGACCTGTGGTTTCAGTACTGGCTGAGCCATGTGGAAAAGAGTGGGGAGACTCTGAGTGTATAGATGTCAAGGCTGTAGACTGAGGATCCGAGGGGGTAGAAGCCATCTGTGTAGCTGAAACAGACAATGCTCTCTCCACTGCCTCAAAGACAGACCTCCACAGAGAGAGGAAGGACTTTGGATCAAAAAGGGAAAGCTTGTGGACAGTTTCTTTTCCCTGCTCCGAGGACAATCTTCCCATTGCAGAAGCATGAGCCAAGCTAACCTGTGCCGAGGCTCCAAGGTGCAGAGATGGCTCTGACACTTCAGAGTCGACTCCAAAATCTTAGATCTGACAGGGAAGCCTCACCTCCGAGAGCTCTCCAGTTCCACCTGAACAGAAGTGCTCAGAGTGAACTTCAGATCAGAGGATAAAGGTATCCTTGGGTCACAGTCAGACAGAGATGGATGTCTCAGATCCAACGACTCTGAGACAGTGGAATGAATTGAGGAACTGGAAGAGGGGGGTGTGACAGAAGATAGGACCTCCTGACCCAAAGGGATAAGAGCAGAAGGGGCACCCATTAGACTCTGCGCCAGCAGAATTCTTCTCACCACTCTCTCCACATCTCCTTCTATTAAGGTCCTGGAAGAGAGAGTGGAAAATCCAGAAGGGGACCTAGGTCTCTCCAAAATGGGAGAGGGAGTATCTAGTCCTTGGAAGGTAAACAATAATGGATGGAGTAAGCTAGATCAGTTGGCGTATGTACTGGATCTGAAGAAGTCTGATCCGATATGTCTTTTTTCTTTTGCTTCAGTTCCGATGTTCAGATTGAATCCGATGATTCCCTTTTTGTAAGCTTCAGATCCGAGGATGAGGTAATTTCCAAAAAATGTAGTCTTTTTTTTCCATTAGGGTCCAAAGGAAAGTCAGACCAGGAGGAGGCCTTTTCTAGGTTGCTCCGAAGCCTTAGAAGAAGATGTAAAAGGGATCAGAGAAGGAGATTTAGACCTTTTAGATTTTTAGGGGACATAGCTCCAGATAAAGCCTGTGCAAAAGAAGATGGCAGAAGCCCTTTTAATATCAACTTATTTTTCTTTCTACCAGGGCTAGGGTTAAACCTGTAAGAAGCAGAGCAATCTTCCTGTAAATGGAATGGTCCCAGACAATACACACAAAGTGTGGGCCTCCAATAATGGAATCTTGTGCCCACACTTAAGACATTTCTTTGAATCCAAATGGACTCTCTTCTTTCTCTGCTGCCATGGTAGAAACAACAATGAAGAAACAAGCAGATTCTAATGAGAAAATTCAACAGTAGAAAAAAAAAAATATATATATATATATATTTATATATATATATATATATATATATATCTAGGGTTCCTATTAGATGACCAAAGGTCGAACTTGAAAAGATGAAAAGGCAAAATGATGAAGCGGCATATAAGCAAATTCTTTAAGCAAATTCTTTCCCTGGGAAAGAAATCTCTTGGCCACGTCCGTTACTTTGCCGTTTTCGTCACTGTAGTGCGATTTCAGAGTTGGTATATTTAAGTAGGGGGAGTGTGGGGACACAGCCTCCCACATCGGGGGTGTCGGGGGGGTGAAGCCCCCCACTTTAGAAGTTTTTTTTTTTTTAATTTATTTATTTATTTTTTTGTGACAGTGATTTTTTTTCCCTTGGGGGAAAAAAATCGCTGTTCTAAGCATTCGAGTTTGTAAGCTTTCACTTACATGGGGTCGATAGATCGCTCATCTTCACCCCCTCTCTCTGTCCCTCCCTTGCCTCTACCTTCCAAATGCATCTTCCTAACAGAGAGCTAAGATCTAACTTCCAAAATCTAATTGAACTACACAAACCCACCCAGTTTTCAGGCAAATATCTTCTATCCTTCTCTCTTGCTCGCCACTGGAACTCTCTCCCACCCCTCCTCCGTACAACCAAAAGTCTCTCTGTCTTTAAAACCCTCCTTCATACACAATTAACTTCACAATGGGAATGCTCCTGTTCCCACCCAACATAGCCTCCTCAACTACTCTGTCCATTTTTTCTTATGCACCTGACATAGTAAAAACCTTGCAAAAACTGAATACTGTACAATCTGCTGAATTGCTGATGTAAATAGTTTTTAATTAGATTTGTATTAATTTACTTTCTCCAAATGCTAACTCTTTCTACTTTGTAACTCTGCATTTTCTTTTTTCTTTTAATTATCTCACATGTTTTGTAACTGATATGTTTTTGTATTCCTGTAATTTGTTAACACTTGTATTTTTGGAGCTTTTCTCCCCAGGACTCCATTGAAAATGGGCTCCTTGTGGCCCAATGGACCATCCTGGTAAACAAACTTCAAATAAAATAAATAAATTAATAAATAAATAAAATAAATCATTGTTCGCTTTTCTAAGCATTTAATGATTTAATACAAACCCTATATATATATATATATATATATATATATATATATATATATATATATATTTTTTTTTTTTATTATTTTTAAAAAGGATAGATAGAAAAAGAAATAACCAGCAATAGTAATAAAATTACTTAGTATGTGGGGAAAAAAAGGAAAGCATATATACTAACAACAGTACTCCAAGGTACAAAAATGTATGGAACACAAAGACATTTCAACTAGAAGAAATGGGAAAAACATAGGCAATTAGGTAAATAATTAAATAATACAAAGAATTTGACAGGTTTCAATAGGGAAAAAAAATAGAAAATTTCATAATTTAAAGACTTATCTGCCGGAGAGTAACGGTCACCACGTCTTTCGCGTATAACGGCAAATGAGATCTGAGGCACGTGGGGTTGGAGCTTTATGGGTAAGGGAGAAGCTCAAGAGGTTTTGGTTGCTACAAGGTTTAGCAACGGTTGAGTTGGATCCGAGGGACTGGATCTGAACCCATCAGTTAAGGACAGAATGAAAACTGACAACATCAAATTCTCAGGTTTCTCTCTGTGCCCTGTCTTTAACCTACCATTTTTTGAAACAGCTCTTCTTGAGAAGTCTCATAACCAGCCTTTTCTTCATTTTAACCTCTGATTTTTGCAGTTTTATATGTCCATCTGAATAGCTAAAGCTTCTTCTATTTTTGCAGCCTTTGTTATACGAGTTGATATACTTCTTCAATGTTTCATTTATTTTAATCAGTTCTGAATATTTTGTTGCATTTTTCCCCTAAATTACTGGAAGCCATCTCTCATACCAAAGCTGAAGCTTGAGGTTCTCTAAATTTCTACTTTGCTGGCATGGCAATGTACTTACTAGCCAGTAAGTGAATTTTCATCTGGCAGAATTACTAGCTCTTCTCAAGTTTCCTTTTTCAAACTGGGAGAGATGAAATCAAGTCAGTGTGCAGCCATCTTGGAAGCCACTCAAAACATGCATTAATAACAAACATGCATTACATATGTACACTGTGCCACTACACAGAAGTGAACAAAAAGTATCACTCCCCTGTTAGTGAAACTTGGAAATAAAGTGCTAACAAGATTCCTACAGGAGGGGCAAGTCCAGCTCTCTAAACATGTTCGAGAACAGGTATTTTGACTTCAACATTTTAACATTTCAGTATTCTGACATGTCAAATTTGCACATTCAGTATTACAAATTGCAGAATATAGTTTTCCAGAAAGTTGTCATAGACCCCTTTGGAAATAACAGGAAAAGCATAAAGAAACATCCCGATCCAGGGGATTGACAGAACATCTGTCTTCCAGTCCTCTTTGTATGGTGTCATGGAGAAGAGTTTCAGCTGTCATTTGTAGAAAACAGGTCTGTTGCTCAAGTTCTCTGCTGGAAAATCTCTTGGTATAGCAGTCATTTGTGAGGGTCTATTCTAGATCTGCTCAGAGTCTGCTGCTAAGTTCTATTCTGATGGGATGCAAGTTTCCAGAATAAATAAAATGTGCTGAAGAGCTATGTCCCAGGCAATCATGGCCAGTCTACAAAGGGGGGGCTAAGAGTAAGATCTTGCCCCTCTCTTGCTTGTTTATATACCACATCACAAAGATGATAGTCTATCACTACTCACAGGGTTCCTGCAGACCACAGATGATTCAGAGCTTTCAGGGCATTTATCACAGCTATAATTTCCTATATGTTCATGTATTTATATTGGTGCTGTGGTTTCCCAGATTCCTTGCACATTTATAACCTGAGAAACAACACCCCTGGCAAAGTCTGAAACAACTTTGTCCACTATTTGGGATGGGTTAGGAGGATTGAAATTGACTCCTAGGTTGCGAAGGATGTGCTTGGTTCAAAGAAGTTCTTTTTTTTCCTCAAAACAGAGAACAGAAATTGCAAAGAAAAAAGGATAAGAAAGCTGGGCCAAAGGTGATTTGAGATACTAATTCATTTTTGTATTGTGAAATCTGGCAAAGATAGAGGATGTCATGAAAACTACAATTCTTAGGATTTGACTTGCAGTAAATATAGTCAGAAGAGAAGAGTTGAGGAAGAGCTGTTAAGTTAAATATTTCCTGGAGGCAGAAAGACTTGACAGTGAAGTGTCCAAATGGCATTCTAAGAATAGTAATCGGTGAGTTGGATAAAAGGACAGATTTTTTAGATTCATAGGGAAACCTATGTTGATGACAAGATTTAGGGTATAGGAGTAAGGCTGTTGGAGTGCCTGATATCAGCATGTCAAGACAATTGTCCAAATAAGGGAAAATGTATATACTTTGAACCATCAATGACCAGTCACTGAAGTAAGGGATTTGGCGAAGACTGGTAGTAGAAAGACCACAAGACAAAAATGAAAATGGCTAATACAATACTAAGACACAGAACCTTAAAAAGGATCTCTGTGTGTGTGTGTGTGTGTGTGTGTGTGTGTGTGTGTGTGTGTGTGTGTGTGTGTATAAATAAGCATCCTTTAAATATAAGGCGAATACAAAATTCTGAGTGGAAAGAGTCTGAAGTGCTACCATTCTGAACTTTAAAATGAGAACAAAGGTGTTCATGTTGGACAACTTGGGCCTCCAGGTTCTTTTTTTCCTTTGGAAAAGAAAAAGCCTTCAATAAAACCCTTGTCTCCAGTGCTGTGATGGGATTGGCTCTATGACCTCTTGATAAAATAACTCTGCAATGATTTGAGACAGAAGAGGAAGTTGGTCTTTTGTAAGCTGAGGAATCCCTTACAGCATGGGATGGAATGTCTGTTGTAGTCTGTATCTGTGCTCTAGCTTAGCACACAAGAGTCTGCTGGCTGCCTTGTAGGAATACATAGGGAAAGATTCCCAGCAACTTTCATGGAAAGGCCAGCATGGGGGTGGGGGGCAGGAAGCACAGACAGTCAGAAGTTTTTATTTTGGGAGGAAGATCCTTGAGAAACATCATTCTTTTTGACATCACCTTACCATTTCTTTCTTAACTGCTTAGCAGATTTTTGCTGGTCTGACTTGAAAGGTTTGCAAAAAAAAACACTATATGGCCCACGGTTGTAGTGGTAGTTCTATGAAATTTGGGAAATGGAGATGACAATAATTGCTTAACCCCTGTACAAGTTTACCTCTCTAATTTTTTGAGAGTTTCAGCTCAGGAACTATCAAATACATTTTTGCTACAGTGTCACAAAAAAATGTCCTCATTAGGCAGTTTGAAAATAGAACACACTATGTCTAAGATTCACAACCTGTGGAGGAAGAAATCTGAGAAGCAGAATTCAGTCCTTTATTGTTCGAGTTCGCATAAATCCTTCTTTTCAGAAGAGGAAGGAACTCTTCGCTTCTTAACAGTTGTGGGAAAGGAAAAAGCAGGAAACAAAGAAAAGACAGAATGGCTTTGAAGAATTATTGAACAAAGGTAATGCAAATATTCCTTCATTCCCTTTTGGGAAGAAGGGTGCAAAAGAAGGGATAAATGCTTAGTCTTCTAAGTATGGTTTTTGAGAATGTCCAGATGTATGGTCTTCTCGGTTGAACAATAGGCCTGACCTCCATGACTCAGCCGACATCTTCCTTCACCAGAACCTGCTGGAGATCTTCATCCTTAGATAATACAGTATGCAGTTCTGTCCTTCTCAACTGATTCCACCAGGCAAATGGTCTGTTTAGAAGCATGAGTGTCTGAGGCCATAGTGACCTCTGTACTGAACACGGTAAAGGGCCTTAGAGGAGCACAATGATGATTTGAAGGCTGCAAATGCACTTCGGTGGAGTAATAACCATATGAGAGAAATGAGTATACAAGTATGGTCATTCGCTCTTACCCAAAGAGGAAGATGACAACAAGGCTCCTTGCACTAACTGTATTTAAATATTTGTTTTATTCTTTACTTATTTGCTGTATTGTTTCTGCCCTTTGTTGTCTGCAACAGTCTGCATCTGTTTGTTTGCTTGCACTAAATCTTAAAGACATCTGTTTAAGAAAAACAAGAAGGGAGTTGTATCTATTCCTAATAATCCTGGGGTAAAATACTGACAGGAACACAAACCCTCGCACGTACAGCTTTCCAGGCCCAATCCAAATACAGAAAACACACCAAGGCCAGCAAAGACAGTTCCAAAACGCTTTATTAGCAGATAAAGTGGTGCATGAAATACACCAAGATAAATCAGAAGTCCTCAGACTAGTTTCGGTCCATACCTTCTTCAGTGAGGAGTAACATAGAAAATCATTCACCAGTAAATTGCAGCATATATATAGTAGGCAATAGCCAATGAAAAGCTTGGTACCTTCCAAGTACTACATAAAAATGAGAACATATATCATGATAATAGCGCTGAAAAGCAGCATGTTACAAAATATCCCATGTAAATCATAAATGAATGGTGACCTATAAAGAATACACATGAGCCATGTAACAAAATAAAATAAAATAAAATAGTGGATGACAGTAATAAGGGTCATCATAACCAATCATACATATGACCTAAATGAACACAATAATCTGTCACAATTGTGATAGATAATATATAATACAATAAATCAAGGGCTGTACTGGACTTTATAATAATAATAATGCCATGTTAAACCTATCCAAATAATATCTAAATCTCTATATTAGTGACTTTATAAATGGTCGTTTAGCCCAGGTGGAAATAGAGCGCCTAAATGTACAATCCAGTATTTTTCTTTGTGGCTTAAAATGCTCTGTCAACCGAGCTGGTTATGTCTGTTTCCCTGAATCTTATCAATGATCATAAACATAAATTTAGCTGATTTATGTTTGATGGAATGCTGGTATAAAGCATTAGTGGATTTCTGGTTACGAATATCACTACGATGTTCACCTATTCTGATTCTTAAAGAGCATGAGGTTTTGCCAACATAGAAAGCTTGACAATGACATGTGGCCAAATAGATCACCCAACTTGATGAACAATTACCAAAAACACGAACATCAAATACTTTGCTTGTATTAGCACTGGTAAATTGTTTGAGTTTATTAACTTGGCTGCAGGAAGTACAATGGCCACAGGGGAAAGTTCCTAACAATATATCCCCTGAAATGGTAAGTTGTCTATAGTTGGCACCCCCACTATCCTGATGTTTATAGTGAGAAAATAATGTGCCCAGAGTGTTCCCCCTGCGATAAGAAATGGAACAAAAATTGCCCAAAATGTGATGTAAATGGTCATTAGCTTGCAGAATATTCCAATGGTTATTAAGTATATTCCTGACCAATTGGTGATTTTTTCCAAAAGTGGTAATAAATCTGATAGTCGCATCTTGTGTGCAATCATTCTTTTCCTTGTATGTTAACAATTCCTGTCTATTTTGTTGGTCCGTCCAGATTCTGGCTGTGTTGATGTCTGAAATCGAATACCCTCTGTCCAAAAATATACAACTTACCATTTCAGGGGATATATTGTTAGGAACTTTCCCCTGTGGCCATTGTACTTCCTGCAGCCAAGTTAATAAACTCAAACAATTTACCAGTGCTAATACAAGCAAAGTATTTGATGTTCATGTTTTTGGTAATTGTTCATCAAGTTGGGTGATCTATTTGGCCACATGTCATTGTCAAGCTTTCTATGTTGGCAAAACCTCACGCTCTTTAAGAATCAGAATAGGTGAACATCGTAGTGATATTCGTAACCAGAAATCCACTAATGCTTTATACCAGCATTCCATCAAACATAAATCAGCTAAATTTATGTTTATGATCATTGATAAGATTCAGGGAAACAGACATAACCAGCTCAGTTGGCAGAGCATTTTAAGCCACAAAGAAAAATACTGGATTGTACATTTAGGCGCTCTATTTCCACCTGGGCTAAACGACCATTTATAAAGTCACTAATATAGAGATTTAGATATTATTTGGATAGGTTTAACATGGCATTATTATTATTATAAAGTCCAGTACAGCCCTTGATTTATTGTATTATATATTATCTATCACAATTGTGACAGATTATTGTGTTCATTTAGGTCATATGTATGATTGGTTATGATGACCCTTATTACTGTCATCCACTATTTTATTTTATTTTGTTATATGGCTCACGTGTATTCTTTATAGGTCACCATTCATTTATGATTTACATGGGATATTTTGTAACATGCTGCTTTTCAGCGCTATTATCATGATATATGTTCTCATTTTTATGTAGTACTTGGAAGGTACCAAGCTTTTCATTGGCTATTGCCTACTATATATATGCTGCAATTTACTAGTGAATGATTTTCTATGTTACTCCTCACTGAAGAAGGTATGGACCGAAACTAGTCTGAGTACTTCTGATTTATCTTGGTGTATTTCATGCACCACTTTATCTGCTAATAAAGCGTTTTGGAACTGTCTTTGCTGGCCTTGGTGTGTTTTCTGTAAAATACTGACAAACAGACTAACTAAAATCATGTTTAGCCCCCACACAAAACACACAACTAGACAGGGACTGATCAACATTAACTCCTTTTCTCATTTTCTACATAGGATAGGGGGTGCTTCATCAGCTGCTGCCATCTTTCTCAATTCAATGTCACTCTCATGCCTTCTTCAGTAGTGAAGCCTGACTGTTGCAGGTCTTTTTCATGCAATCCAACTCTTTGCTGGACATTCTCATTTACTCCTGGCTTCTTCCTGCCTCTATGGAACCATATTCACCAAACTGTCTTCTGCTTTCCTGTACGAGTCCAAACCACAGTAATCTAGTCTCTCTGACTCTCTCTCTCTGCAACTGGAGCTATTTTGGCTTCTGCCCTAATATCCTCATTTCTTTGTCTGTTCCACACTGCATTCTACCACCCATCACAGGTGCTTCATTACATTTCTACTTTCACTGCCCAGGTTTCTGTACCATATTTATTTACTTATTTATTTATTTGCATTTGTTTACCGGGAGGTCTACTGGCCTGGGTGAGCCCATTTTCAGTAGAGGCCCAGGGAGAAAAGCTCCAAAAACAAAGATGATAAAGCTGCAGAATCAAAATACAGAAATCAAGCAGCGATGGTACAGAACACTGCATTACAGAATAGTTAATACAATAAAATAGATAATATTAGTTATGCAGAAGTCAGATTTTCAGTATGGAAGCTAAACAAGAAAGAAAAAGATGACATGGGATAACAGTGAATGTGTGAACAATACAGTATTGCAGTAGAGAGGGAAAGATGGAGAGCAGCAGCTTAAAGATACTGAAAGTGAGGTACAGGCTTAGAGCTACTGCTACACAGGCATCAAGAATGAATAGAAGATATGGTAGGTACCTGATATAGTAGATTCTGTGTGGCTGGGTGCCACATGTTGAACTTAGAAGTTTGGAGCACTGAATGCATATTTGAGGGGTCTGAGCCATAAGTGCGATGGGGAAGAAAAGTACAAAATCTAGGAATATTGGTTTTTTTTTTTTTTTTTAGTCAGTGCTGCTACATGTACATAGCCAATGGGAGAACAGGTGTTGTTTCAGCGAAGTCTTAAAGCATTCAGGGTTGCTAGTAGACCTAACTGACGGAGGGACAGCATTCCATAGTTTTGCTATAGCATATGGGTAATGCATTTGACATGCAGAAAGGTTAGGTTTTGTTACATTAAGGAACATCTCATTGACTGATCACAGAGATCTATTTGGGTGATATATAGTGAAGAGGAGAGGGCAAGACAACTAGAAGGCTTACAGATTAGCTTTTGAGCTGTGGTTAGTTGCAAGTATGTTAGATGTTGGGGAAGTTCTAGCCAGTTTAGACGTTGGAATGATACGCAGTGATGGAAGGAGTGTTTGGCGCTGGTTACAAATTTTGTGATTTTATTTAGCATGAGTTCAGTTTGGATTTAAGAGAGGATTGTATACTAGTAAGGAGAGGTGCACCATAGAGCAAGGATGGAAGTAGAAAGGAAGAGGCAAGGGATAGTCTTGCTGCATAGGTGAGGAAGTGTTTGTGCCTGGACAGGATGCCTAGTTTCTGTTTTTTTTTTTTTTTTTTTTTTTTTTGATGTTTGTGTTAATATGTTGGTCGAAAGTTATGTGTTCTTCTATGATGATGCCTAGAAGTTTGGTATATAGAACTACTTTGAGGCAAGTGTTGAGTGAGTTGATGGTAAATTAATTTTCATATATTAAAAAGCATATATTATATTGGTATTTTTCATATAGTAGTACTGCTCCCATCAATATTTTATGAAAATTACTTTTCAGCTTCTTTGGTTTTATTCTGCCACACATTACCCAAGACCTTCTGTGTCACTTGGCTGTAGTTCCTTTGATTGTGCCTTTGACTTGCACATTCAGTCTTCCCCTCTCCTTAAACACCAATGCAATATACTTGATGCTGCTAACCAGTTACAATATTTTACATTCCATGTCAAATTTCAGCTTTCTTGATTTTGCCCAATTGCTGCCATGGCAAACACATTTTCTGTACACAATTTCATCCCATTGGTCTTCAGTTTGGTATTCTATTCCCCTATCATTTGCTTATGTTCTTGTTTACAGTCGGCTTGTAATGCCATATTGTCTGCATACGGCAGCTTTGCCAGTCTCTCTCCTCCGACCTGATTTTTAGTGTTTGTACTTTGGTCATTGGTCCTTGAACGTAGCCTACAGTAATTCTACCAATAATTCTGGGACTTCAAAGTATCACAGGTCTGCTCAAATTAGATTTCTTGGGATCTCCTCATATGTTTTCTTCACGTCTAAGAATGCACATTTGGACTCTTCTTCATCTCTAGTTCCTCCTTAACTCTCTCTCTCTCACTGCAAACATCGGGTCAGTTGTGTTGCATCCTGACCTGAATCTGAACTGCTTATCTCCCACCTGATAAATGAATACACAGTAAACCACCCTTTCCAGCAATTTCATAAAGTGTGACAGGAGTCTGATATCTCTAAACTGGACACAGTTGTGAATTTCCCCTTTGCTCCGGTACACCAGCACTAGAATGCTTACTCAGCAGCTATCAAGGATTCAACTTTCTCTCAATGCTGTTAAGAATACCATCAGGAGCCACATCTCTAATTCACCCAACATCTTAATCATATCTACTATGACCTCATCTGAGGCTGTGGCATTTCCGGATTTCATTTTCCTTAGTACTGTTCTTAAATCTTCTAGGGTGGGTTATTATTTTTCTTTCATCATAAGCAGTGCAGCTGCTGTGGAACTTTCTTGATTCAGTAGCTGCTGGAAGTACTGTTTCCATCTGCCTTTGAAGTCCTACTGACATGGTGAGCTGGTTGCTGCTGGCATCCCTTATAAAGGGGACTGTCCACTGACTGTCTTCTTTATCTTTTCATCTTTTCTTGCAACCTGATTAAGAGTTGCTTTGTGCCATCTGCTGGGTCACTTTCCAGAACCTGGTAGAGTTCCTCTGATGTCCTGTTCTTTGATACCGTAATTGTTCTTAGCCTCTTTGTTAGCCAATCAGTATTCTTTCACAGCCTGAAACATCTTTTCTGTCTCCCACTTGTTCTCTGCGCTCCTCCTTTCTTTTGATAATTCCCTAGACTTCTACATTCCACCACCAGATTTCCTTATTTCCCTACATCGTTTGGCCACACATCTGTTCTATAGCACTCACACATGCTGTTTTGAGACACTGCTATTCTTTTTTCAACTCTAGCTATTCTGTTTCCTTGAACTCTTGTGCTTTCACTACAGCCTACTCAGCCTAGTCTCTGTTGATCTTAGAACCTTCTCTGTCCACTTCACGTAACTGACTGTCACCACCAGAGGTTTATGCTGTGGGCCAACTATTTCGCTGGTATGAATCTGCAATCTTTGACTCTATACCAATGCCCTTTTGAGGAGGAAGTCTACCTGAGTTACATGCTGGCCACTCTTGTACGTGATCTTGTGACTATCTGTCTTGCTGACATATGTGCTGGCCACCATCAAGCCATTTGCCAAACAAAAGTCTGCAATGGCCTCTCCTTGTTTATTCCTGCTGCCGCACCCACATGAACCCAGGCAGTCCTCAAGTCCGGGTCTGTTTGTTCCTCTGTAAGCATTCAGGTCTTCCATTATCAAGACCAAATCATGTTGTCCTGCTTTATCTAGTAGGTCCAGCATTTGCTGACTCACTATCACAAAACTGCTTTGGAGCATAGGTTGAAATTATGAACACTGCCCTATCCTTACAATGGAGTATGACTGCCATTAATCTACCACTAATTCTGATGTCATCCCTCACCACAATTCTTAAGTCATTTCTAGTCTGTCCTTATGCCAAATACTAGATTCTGGATCCAAAATCAAATTGTTTTCTTGCACCTGCCCTCTCATCCTTATTTCCTGGATACACAGGACAGCCCGCGGGGGTGGTGCTGCGGTAGTGTTGTTGCCTCACAGTAAGACGCTGTCCGGTTCGATTCTCAGCTAGAGCGTCTTCTGCATGGAGACATGCGTGAATGGGCGTACCTTCGTTGAAGGTTGTGCATCAGGGCTGGTAACTTGGCATGTAAAAATCAACTACCAATCATTAGCGGACTGGAGTTCCGCTGTGGTGACCCCTAACCGGGAAAAGCCGAAAGACACAGCAACAACAGGGCATCTGTCCTCTTCCTTACCATCATATCTTCCACTTCCAAGGTGCATCTTGTGAGTGAAACTTTAATGAATGTAGCAATCCTTAGTTTATTTGGCAGGCTGATTTTTTTTTTCTTTACTTCAAGCTTTCACTTTCCTCAAAATGTCTAACCACCTCTTTTGAAAAATGCTCTCTAAAATATAGTCCATAGACCAAACTTTATGCAATGCAGTAAAATTAACTAGCAGTCACCTTCAGTCCCAGGTAACCCAAGCTAGACAACTGGGCACCAGGCAGCCAGTAGCTTACTGACTCAGTGCTGCTGGACTTAAGAGGCAGAAGAACCCCTATTGCCATTAGCATGGTTCCATGGTGTAGGTTGGAGAAGGCCTGGTCTTTAACCTAATTATCACTGCAAATAACCATTTTTGTCAACATTAGTTAACATGACCAAATAAAATACAGCCAGTTTTTACACCATCAAGTGGCTATCCCTGACAAGGCGCAAAGTCTGTGGTCTGCGTTGTCCTAAATAGAGGATAGATAATGTGCATCACAGCTGATCTATAAAACAGTGGGTCTATATATCTGTTCTCCTGATAGGCACCGCCTAGAGTCTGTGCTGCTGCTCATGATTCCTTTCAATTTTGGGTGAATTTAGGTAGAAACACCAGCATATTTTTCAGGGGTGGGAGGAAATCCACAGAGACAGAGGGAGAACATGCAGACTCCAGATGGAAATTGGCTGTAGGCTAGGCTCAAACTTTGTACCTTGAACATAGGTGGTGGAGACCTTAACCATTACAGGAATTTATGATAAGGCTTGCTATAGATTGAGAGCCTTTGTACGGCAGACATAAGCAAAGATTTTGAAAAAAAAAGTCTAAAGAAAAAGGAAGGCTCCCCAAGGATGTACTTATCTGCCTGAAGACAGAGATGAAGACAACTGCACATTTATACCAGATGAAAACGTGAGAGTGCATATTTGTGTACTAATGGCAAGAAAAGTCTGCATTTTTGCATGTCTGTACAAGCCTCTTACACTAGCATGTCCTCTTGTGCAAAGGATAGACATACGGCCTGCGAAGAAGGATCTTGACATTTTGTAAACTGGCTGGACACATGGTATATTTGACAGGATACATCCCTTATGTAAACAGCTACTGCAATAGCAATCTACTAAAGAACATCAGACTAAAACCTTTGCAGAAATGTATTTCTTCACGTATTTCCTCCCAAGAAATGAAATAAGACCCTAATTTCTTCCCAGAAACATTACTGCCTCTGTCAGTTATTATTTCATAGCCTTAACAAGACAGAGTCCCAACCCTGGGGAAGGGAAAATTTTACTGAAATGAAAGTCGCACTTAACTGGACCAGAATAGTAACAAAATCAACTATAATTTTCTTTACCCTGCAGAAGACATGTTTTCATTACCCCTGTACAGATAACTAGCCACCCAAACCTACTCGAAATGTTTTTCCTGAAAAATATTTTATTGATATTTTAACATTTGGAAACAAACGCACACAAAAAACTCCTTCTCCTTCCCAAAGTCTCTCCATGAGTCCATCCATATCCATATTTCGATATTGTGTGAGTCCTTAATACATATTCTTGTCTATTAACAGCCTCGATTATACTAACCAAATCAAGTACCCTTCATAATCATCTCTAGAGCATTACTTATGCCAGGGACACATGTCAACAGAATAATGTCAGGCAGAAGCATTCATACATAACAGTATCTAGAATACTACACATACATGCTGCTCTAACTATTTAACATCACTAAGCTTGGCAGTCCATAATATGCCCAATCTTCTGTCCAATACTTAGCCAAACCCATCCTTAAGTGTAAACAGAAGGTATGATGGCAAGCAACATTATTTTCCATAGTTTACTTCCTATAAGATCAGCAGCAGCAAATCTAATGTCAACTCCTTCCTTAAAACTAATGTATATAATAATATAGTACAACTGGCATAAACTATATACTCCACACTCATTTCTCCCACAAATACATTGTGGGGCTTGTACATAAAACTCCTTACAGAATTCTCCATCAAAAAGCAACAAGGGGTTTTCTCTTGTGTATATGACTTATAGGAATCTCTATATTCAATATTTGAGTTCAGTCTCCTCAAAACATATAACAACCTCTTTTGATAAGATGCTGTCTAAAATACAGTCCATGGACCAACATTAATACAATGCAGTAAGATTTACTAGCATTCACCTTTGGTCTTGGCAAATCTCTTTAGTTATTTGAAAACGAAACATACCTTATCCTTTGATATTAGTCTAAAATTCATCCATCTCTTCAAATACAAATTGCATATGTGTGTGTGTGTGTGTGTGTGTGTGTGTGTGTGTGTATATGTATATGTATATATATATATATATATATATATATATATATATATATATATATATATATATAAAATGTATTTTAAAAAAAATGATAACCTATAACACTATAAATGGATACATTAAAGGATGTTATTGTATCCTAGCACCCCACATGGTTGGACTATGAATAAGTAGGTGTGGTCTGTGTGACTAACATGCCAAATGGCCGTGATGTCATATGCAAATGATACACAACTGACTGACATACAGATTTCCCAGTGACATTATTCATGTCAGGACTGACT
This sequence comes from Protopterus annectens, assembly GCF_019279795.1. Lineage (NCBI taxonomy): Eukaryota > Metazoa > Chordata > Ceratodontiformes > Protopteridae > Protopterus > Protopterus annectens. The sequence continues at coordinate 89,711,117 of NC_056733.1, forward strand.
GACATTTAAGTTTCCGACTTCACATTCTCCAGAACAGTTTTTAAAATCTGTCCGTTTTTGTGTCCTTTACCCCTTATTATTTTAGGCTTTGCGTAGATTTCTTGTGCTAAGAGGTTGAGAGGTATGTTCGCTGTATGAAACAATACTGAATATTAATCAGGCAAAGATACACAGGATCCAGATTCCACATCAACATAAAGAAGTTATCAGTCACTTACATTCCATTGAACTGCCCTAACATTCGCAGCTTCATATTTTTGGTCCAGTCCTCATAAATTTTGTGGTATTCTGGCAACTGAAGTCACTAAGTAATGTTATCTGAGTTATAGGCTTCATTCATCCATAAATTGCAGAACAATGCAAAACCTGTTATCTTAGCAACTTTCTAAGATTATAGGAGCAATATTTAAAATATGTCCATATTTTTGGGGGGCTTTTTTCACCCATTATTTTGTCTCTGTACAGATTTCTTGTACTAAGATGTTGAGAGGTATGATCACCTACGTTTCATTTCTCACTCACCTGAATTCTCAGAACTTACAATCCTTCAGTCTACAGTTAATAAAGCATAGTAGTCAACATCTTAACACAAGAATCATAGACCAAGTCAAATATAACAACAGACAGAGGTCTCGAATCAAAGACAAACATTAATTTTAGTCTTATATACTTAGTTGTTAGCATATGTTTAATTAACTCATCTAAAGTTAGCCTGTTCTGATGAGATGAATACCCAATAAATATTCATGAGGCTGGTGATGGCAATCCATAAATATTCATTACATATTCATACATTTCACCGGGTGTTGGACAGTGGGTGGGTGGGTTTTGGGCGGGCCTTACTACTGTGCATCTGTGTGGAATACTAGGATACAATAATGCCGATTAAAAAAGCTCATTTGAATATAACATTCAAATGCAGTTAAAAGATGAGTTTTAACGGTCAAACTCATATCACATGTTATAATATTAACTAACAATAACTAACTTTTCCTTCAAATTTCACATAAAATTAACGGTATTATCATAAAAAAGGTCATTTACCTATAAAATTTGCTATCACATAATTCTAAATATTTACATAATCTTGTCAGTTGCAGGCTTAACTATCATCTTACCAAAAATGTCAAGTTACTTGAAGCCTGTACCTTTGAGTGGAAGCGTATTGTGCTAACTACTATAGAAACCACATTAAAACACAGAAACTCATATTAAAATAATTTCTAAGGTGAAGTGCAGTTGTAAAACAATCGGTTAATGTATACAAGCTAATGAACATATTTAATTCTTCCCGTGTTACAATAAATTGAAATTCCTTTTATTAAGCCACTACTAATTGTGCTTACAATTACAAAAAACTAAACCTGATTAATGAAATACAGAAAAACCCACCCACTACAACCAGATATATACGTACATAAATGATTATGCCTTGAAATACTAAACCCCATATCTAAAAAAATCATGAATGCATAAAACACTGAAAACGCATAATACTGAATCACAAAATATCTAAATTCTGTCCAACACCAGAAATGTAAAAAAAAAAAAAAAAAAAAAAAAAAAAAAAAAAAAAAAAAAGAAATAACATTTTTGCAAGGGACAAGTCCCCCTGCACTCCCCCCACAAACTGCAAATTATATATACCAACTCCAAGATTGCACTACAGTAGGGAAAAGGTAAATTCTCAGTTAAAGCATGTCTATGAAGAGCATAGTAATGTGCTGATAGGAGAATTTATCATTTTCCCTGCTGTAGATTTTTTTTTTTTGTAGGTTAGAGTTTTCGGAAACGAACACATACATGGTCTCGACAACATGAATTTTGACTTTCCAAAATGGGTTAATATGGTATAAATCCACACATATATCATATATACACACACACACAAATACATATATATTTTACACATGCACAGATATATTTTTACAGCAAATAATCCACTATAAACCTGGCCGATTCCTTTGTTGTATAAATTCCCATTTATCAGTAATATCATTTGGCCAATTACCCATTTTATAAAGACTGTTGGTTTGACTATTAAGGCTGTTTCAGCTCAGCAGAAATGAAGTATCAGCATAATTCTACCACATACATCAACAAAATGCCCTCCTGGATAATATTATACATTCAAAAATATTAACGATCAGCACATCACAACGAAATTAAAATTTAATCTTTGTCACTGTGGTGAAAAAGAACCTTCCAATAGCACCACCTTGTCAGCAGGGCTACTCTACCCCAAACTAAATAAAATAAGACATTATTCTATCACCTAAAAAAGAAGTTATGTGCTCACCATAACATTCCATCTGTGTTGTCCATTTTCATTCACCATCAAAGTATGGGTTCAGATCGGACTCAACCACTATTTTTCAGCTAGTGGAAGACTACAAACTCTTGATCTCCTCTCTACCCATAATGCCCCATTCCTGTTCCCCTCAGATAATACATATAGCTTGAAAGGAAGGAAGATAAAAACTATAGATAGAGACCATCACTGAAGACTAAGCAGTAAGGTATTTAAGGTGTCCTTTGAATCCTCATGTACTGACTTCTTGTCTACGGACAGGGTGTAGGTGGGTGGGGAGTTGATGGTGAATGAAAATGGATAATACAGATGGAATGTTATGGTGAGTACATAACATCTTCATCTGATGTTGTCAATTTTCATCAACGTATGGGACAAACTCCCCAGCTACGTGAGACCTTGGTGGCCCTAAGGATGTTCCTAACAACAGCTAAACCAAAGGCCGCTCTTCCCCTTGACACCAGACCTAGTTTGTAATGATTGATAAAGGTTTGTAGGTCTGACCAAGTAGCAGCTGCACAAATATCAACCATGGAGGGTCTCGATAGAAAAACAGCTGAGGTAGCCACAGACCTGGTAGAATGGGCTTTCAAACGTTTGTGAATAGAGATATTCAATTTATTGTACACAAATGAAATGCATTCTGTAATCCATCTGGCTATGGAGACTTCAGTGACAGCTTTTCCCAGTCTCTGGTGTGCAAAAGAGATGAAAAGTTGGTCAGACTTTTTTAGATCCTTTGTACGATGTAAGTGTAATCTTAACTGTCTGAGTACATAAAAATGAATGCAATAAATATTATGCTTTATTACTGAAGTTTGGGAAGAACACAGGGATGTTAATGGTCTGGTTAATATGCGATTCTGACGCCACCTTTGGTAGAAAGGAAGCACTGCTATGTATGGAAACCCTATCCTTATGAAAAAAAAATAGGTAAGGGGGTTTTAAGAACCAAGCATGGAAGTTTTGATATCCTTTTGGCTGAAGTTATAGCGACTAGAAATGCTGTCTTCCAGGTTAAGAATTTCAAATTGCATTTTGCTGCAGGTTTGAAGGGAAAATGAGTCAAAGCTTGTAATACTACGTATATCCCATGGAGGGACAGTGTCTTTGAATGGGGGTCTAAGCAATTGAGTACCTTTCAAGATAACGTTACAAATTTTTGTGGAAGCTAAAGGAAAAGCCTGAAATCAAACCTGAAAACTCAAAATTGTTGCTAGTTGAACTTTAATCATTGATGAACTAGTTCCTTCATCAAAGAGACCAAATAAAAACTCTAGGACCGCATATATGGGAGCTGTAAAAGGGTCTACATAAATTTATTCAGCCCAATAAGTAAAACTTTTCCACTTGATTTTGAACAACTTTCTGGTGGATGCCTTATGGGATGATGATAAAATAGAACGGACCCGGGAAGAAAGCATAGGTTGCCTGGCCAACAATGGAACTGGAGAAACTATGCGTTCAGTTTTAGACTTGGTACGTCTGGATGAATTATTCCTGTCAGGTGGGACAGAAGGTCCAGAACAGGCTCCAGAATCCAAGGTGGAAATAAAAGATGAGGCCAAAGAAAAGGGAACCATATCTGTCGACGCCAGTATAGTGCAATGAGGATTACTCTGCTTTTCAATCTGGCTGCTATCTGCTACCTGCAGAAACCTGGGAATCAAAGGAGTTGGGGGATAAGTGTATAACAGGCTGGGGGGCTAATCGTGGACAAGAGCATTCTTTGGTGACTCCCCTGTCAAGGGGACTAGGGCAAAGTAGCTGCTGCACTTGTGGTTTAGGACAGATGTGAAGAGACTGCAGCAAGACTGACCCCAGTGATGGAAGATCATCTCTGCCACCTCTTGATTGATGGACTACTCGTGAGGTAACAAAATGGAGCTGCTGAGCTTGTCTGCTATCACACTGGACTTCCCCAGAATGTGCACTGCCAACAGAAAGCAAATGGAAGCTATCGCACATTGCCACACCTGAGAGTTTATTGACACAGGGGATAGACTTGATTCCTCCTTGTTTGTTGATGTACCAAACTACTGACATACTGTCGGTTTGATTCGCAATTGTTCCTACAGGAAGAGAGTGCTGGAGTGCCTGCAATGCTAGAAGCACTGCCTTCATCTCTTTAATGTTGATATGCAGATTGGCCTCTTTGGGGGACCAAGTGCTTTGGACTGCTATTCACTGGTAATGCCCCCCCCCACCCAATCTGAGAGGTGTCCATGGTTACTATGGCCTTGGGGCTGAAGGAGTATGAACTGTTGGCCTTGTTGGGGCTAGCAAGAGTGCATCCACCATAACAGACAACTTTTGCAAGTCTGTGTCACTATTTTTGTGGACATTGGGTGAGTGAAGAAGGATCATTCTGTCAGCAGCATCCATTGTAAAATTCTCATATGATACCTTGCTAGGGGCATTAGAATTATAGCTGCTGAGATGCAGCCTAAGGTTTGTAGTACTATTTTGGCTGAGGTCCTCATATTGCAAATTATTCTGCTGATCCGTTTCCTTTCCTAATAGTTTGTGTCCGTGATATTGGGAGGGATGCAATCATGGACTGGGTATTGAAGACTGCACCTATGAACTCCAGCTTCTGGGTGGGCTAAAAGCTGGACATGTCATGATTTATGGTGATCCCAAGATCTAAGCAAACTCTCAGTACGTGTTCTCTTGCTTGAACCAACTGATGCCTTGTTGGGGTGGTAATCAGCCAGTCGTCCAAATATGGGAATACCCTAATTCCTTGCAGCCTGAGGTACACTGCTACTAGTGCCATGCACTAGGTAAACACCCTGGGGTCGTGGTGGGACCAAAGGCCAGCACTTTGAACTGATAATGACTGGCTTCCACTCGGAAGCTTAAGAACCTCCTAGACCGCTTGTTCATCTTTATGTGGTAGTACACATCCTGGAGGTCTACAGAGCAAATCCAGTTGTCCTGCCCCAGAAAGGGTAGAATGGAGTGTACCATGACCATCTGGAAACTGGTGTGCTTGACAGATTTGTTTAATACACTGAGATCCAAAATGGGTCTCCAGTCCCATCTTCTTTGGAACTAAAAAGAACATTGAGTAAGTTCCAGACCCTATTTGGTCTGGTGGGACCTCATGGATGACTCTTTCTGGGAGCAACTGTTGAATCTGTAGGATTGTGTGCTCCCCCTGACTGGATGGAATGTCAGGGAGCTATGTAACTACTGAGATTGGTAGGGAAAAGGGTATGGTTTAGCCTCTGGTAATAATCCTCTGCACCCAAGTGTCGTTTGTTATTCCGAGCTAGCTGTTTGCTGCAGGGAAAGTCGACCCTCCAGAGGAAGACAATTAGGCCTCCTTTCAGGAGCACTGATAGGGCCTGTCAAAGAAAGTTTCTCTGGACCCTGTATGCTGTGGGCCTCCTCTGCCATGAGGGTGTCTTCTGCTATTAACATTTCCCCCTCTGCCTCTGGAAGAGCTAGTTACTTATGTGTAACATCTTGCGATCTCCCCACTGATTCCCTGAAAATATTATTTGGGGGGTTGGAAAACTTACCCCAATGGCAAACAAGGTCTTTCTGTCCTTCTCACACCTTGAAAATGCTTCTTTAACAGAGGGTCTGAAAAGGAAGGAGTCATCAAATGGAGCGTTGACAAAAGAAGACTTGAAAGACTCCATAAAATCACACAAGTGCACCCAGGCATGCCTTTTCATGGATATGCCTGAACCCACTGCCCTTGAGGCACCTTCCATTGCACTGGAAATAAACTTCATGGAGGAGTTCATAACAGACTGTAAGGTAGTGACACTTGGGTCCCTTCAGTCATGGTCCTTGCCTACTAGTTGGAAATTTCATTGAGTAGATCCCTTTGCAACCTAGTAAAAGGGGCTAGGTAATTCAGTGATCGAATGGCAAAAGTTGCTTCCCTAACCTGTCCATCACCCTAGACTGTCTATTAAGAGGCTGGACAGTGGAACTCTCCTTCATGAGCCTTACTCCAAAGTTCCTTTCTTCTGATGGTGCCATAATTTTATCTGATCTCTGGGGGATGCGTTTGATCGAGTTAGGTTCCTTCCAAGCCTTCCGACAAATCAGATCTACCAATTTGTTGGACGGCAGGGCTACCCAGGAGGTAGACACGCCGGTCCAGAAAGCTTCCAGATACCCTGACTCCTTGGGAGAAGGGTCTTGGACAGACCAGCCACCCTTTTGTTTTAGGAGTTCGAGGATGTCTCCAAAGCAGACGTCTTTGGGTGGTGATTTGGGGCACCCTTCTCCTTCATCGAGGTCAGTATTAGTGGTGAGAGATTCTTCCGGTGAATCTAGCTGTTTCCTCTTACACCACCTCTTCCTAGGACTTCCTTGCTGGGATGGTCTAGGGAAGTATCAGATGAGGAAGAAATCCCAGACTGGGCAGCCGGGAAACTTTGGACTGGCTGTCCCGTGGTGCGGAGTGGTGAGGCTCACGAGACAAAGTCAAAGGTGTGATTAAGGATGGAGCTGAGACAGGAGGATCCACCTGATCTGAAGGTTCAGAAAAGACTTTCTTCACCACCTCAAAAGCCGATTTCCCAGGGAATTGAAGACCAACAGAGCAGAACGAGAAGATCCCTCATCCGCTAGCACTCCCCCCTGCAATCTGTCCTCCCAAGGAGGAAGTCAGAGCAGAAGTATGGAACTCCAAAGCTCCAAGGAGAGAAAACCTCAGAGTCAACTCCAGCCCCCCAAACCTGATGTGGAAGCCCCAGCTCCAACAGCCATCCAGATCCGAAAGAGCTGGACCCGACAAACTCAGACTCATTGTCGGATCTAAGGAAACCAGCTTCCTTGGATCTGACCCAGATGGTCCTGGAGCACTCTGATCCAAAAACTCTGAAACTAAGTGTCGGGTCAGAGGAAGAGGAGTGGACATCGGCAGAGGTCCATGATCCAATGGGTTAGGGACACTAAGGGCACTCCTCTGAAGTTGTTCCACAACCAGCTCCTTCACCATCCTAACCATATCAGCTTCAGTTAGACTCTTCAAAGAACACGAGGATACCAAGGATGAAGGCCTAGAGCACCTCTCCAGGAAGGGAGAGGGTACTCTAGAAGGCAATGGATCCAAGGACGGCAAGTAGATGGCTCAGAGCATGGATTTTGTATCACAGGACTTAGGATCCGATGAAGTTTTCTTTTTTGGATCCAGGAATACCGTCTTTGTTGGAACTGAAGACGTAACGTGGAACTGGGGAAGTCAGATCCAACCTCGGTAACTTCTTTTTAGGGTCCGCAGAAAATGGCACATCAACAGACAGGGATCTTTTGGCATGATCCTTAGACTTGGTGTAAGTTGGAGGTTGAGCCCCAGTGATTGCTTATGAGAAAGATGCAGGCAACAACCCCTTCAAAATCAGTTTGTTTTTCCTCTCTGTGGGCGCCAGGGGTTAAACACCATACAGATATTGCATTGCTTATTCAGATGCACAGGTCTTAAGCAGTATAAACACAAGGTATGCCTGTCTGAAAAGGGCATCTTGTGTCCACATCTTACATACTTCTGAAAACCCCTTTCCACTATGCTTTAAGTCACTGAAAGGAAGAAAAAATTATTGCAGCAAATACACCAACATACACACACACTACGGTAACAAAATTACTATTTATAAAGTTGAACAAAAACATTTTATATATATATATATATATATATATATATATATATATATACACACATACATACACACACATTTATATATATATATATATATATATATATATATATATATATATATATATATGGGTCTACTTCATTTGAGCAAAAGACCATTTGATCGAAAGTTCATTTGATCGAAAAACTGTATTCAAGGCAAATAACAGAGATTTGTGCCCCTCCCCAATGTCGTGCGATCCTGGAGTCGGTATATATAGTTAGAGGGGGGGCACAGCCACCCACATTGTGGGGTGGGGAGGGGCAAAGCCCCCAACCTATTTTTGTTTAAATTCTGTACTTTTTGTTTTATTTTCTTCTTTTAAAGGAAACTAGGTGGTGGGCTTCACCCTCCCCAATATGGGGGGGGGCTGCACCCCCACACACCTCCTAACTATATATATATATATATATATATATATATATATATATATATATATATATGTATGTATGTATATATATATATCAACTCCAGGGTCGCACGACATTGGGGACAGGGACAAATCCCAGTTTTAAGCCTTGAATGAAATTTCGATCAAATCTTTCGATCAAATGAAGTACACCTCTATATTTATTTATTTATATATATATATATATATATATATATATATATATATATATATATATAAAATAGAACAGAAAGCCAGAGGGCGCACAAAAGGAGTGAAGAACAGGAACTCAAAACAAACAAAAACTACCTGGAGACCTCACAAATTTATTAAGAATGTTAAAAAATGTTAAGCACTTTCATCCCTTGAGACTGGGGATGTCTTCAGAACATAATGAAGTTTAATAATACATTTCATTTAAAAGTCACCTCATACATCATACAACCAGAGAAAGCCAACCACAAGCACTTAAACAATACAGAACAGCAAACCACATTACAATCATTAACTTGTGTAGTAATATAGTACATAACAACAACAGGAAATCTACTACTGCGGATATAAAAATAAGACTTGTAAAGAATAATATTACTTTATATGATCATTCCAAACCTTTACCCTTCAAAATAAAAAAGGCACAAATGGAAATATTTATGGAAGACTTAACTATGCCAAAGTTATAGGAAGCTAAAGCTCAAGAATAAATAACTAATACAGAAGAAATAAAAATGACTAGATTTAATCAATCAACAAGGGAGGTCTCCAGGAACAGATGGTATTACTGTGGAAGTTTGGAAGAGAAGAGAAAGTGATAAAGAACGGGATGGTTTTATTACACAAATATTTTAAAAAGGAGTGATAGTACCGGCATCCTAGAAGAAAGCTGTGATGGTTATTACCCAAAGAGGGTAAACAACCTTCAGACAGTTTCATAATTTTAAATTACGACTATAAAGTGTTTATGTCTATATTGGCTAAGTGAATAGTAAAGGTGCTACCAAAATCAATATATGTATGGATCAAAGTGGATTTTGTGAAGATGAGGCAAACATCTGCCAACAGTAATAGAACAATGATGATTGAGCAGGAAGCACAGTGCAAGAAAACTCCACTACTGCTGGTGGATCTTGATGCAGATAAAGCATTTGAGAGAGTCAGTTTGGATTTTATGAGTATGGCAATGGTAGCATTTAAGTTCATTGATAAGATTAATTAGGAAATTATATGAAGAGTCAAATGCAAGAATTAAGCTGGGGGTTCTTTTCTGACTTTTTGAACATAGGAACCAGGCAAGTGGTCCTCTTTCCCATTTATTATTTGCTTTACACTTGGAGCCACTGTTAAAGAAAATAAGGAAAGTACAGTTTTGTACCTACCATAAATGTAGATGTTCGAGGATCCACATTGCTGCAGTCCTTACTATTGGGGTAGTCCGCTGTCCAGTCGGCCCGAATACCAGAGTATATGGCTGACGTCGGTCAGGGCGCATTAGACTGACGTCAGTACGTCAGGGTACTAATGCGCATGACCGGCGTCATATCCTCAGTCTTTTCTTGCCCCAGATGTCAGAAGACCCTAAAAAGACAAGGCCCAAAATACCTGCACCAAAAATATGTACAATATATACAGAAATATATACAAAAATATCAACATATAACCTCACCTACACAACCACCCCTAAACACAGAGGGAAGGAGGGAGGGTAAATTGGACTGCAGCAATGTGGATCCTCGAACATCTACATTTATGGTAGGTACAAAACTGTACTATGTTCTTCGTTCCACATTGCTGCAGTCCTTACTATTGGGTAGAATCCCAAAGCAGAGGTAAGGGAGGCTGGCAAATCATAAAGAAGCAGGAGCTGACAACATGCCTTGCAAAATAGCTGTGGCAAAACCAGCCCTAGACTTAGAGTAGAGAGGAAGGTGATAATGCTTAGAGAAAGTATGCACTGAACTCCATGTAGCTGCCTCCAAAATATCCTTAGTTGCCACCCCTTAGAAATGCTGTTGAAGTGGCAGTAGCCCTAGTGGAATGAGGCCTAATCCCAGCTGGAATCTCCTTGCCATGATGGGAATAACAAAATGAAATGCAAAACCCAATCCACTTAGAAATAGTTTGCTTAGACACAGGCTTGCCCTGAGAACTCAAAGCAAAAGAAACAAACAACTGCTGAGACTGCCTGAAGTCCTTAGTCCTGCTTAAATAATAACGCAACTGCCTATGTACATCTAAAGTGTGCAAAATCTTTTCCCCTTTATTTTGGGGATCTGCATAGAAAGTGGGCAAATGAATAGTTTGGTTTAAAGCCACACTAGAAACCACCTTAGGCATAAAGGAAGGATTAGTACGTAATGATACCCTATCCTTATGGAAAATCAGAAAGGGCTCTACTGCCATAAGGGCCTGCAACTCAGAAACCCTTCTTGCAGAAGTAATAGCCAACAAAAAAGCAGTCTTCCATGACAAGTATTTCAATTCAGCAGTACCCGCAGGCTCAAAAGGTTGTAGAGTAAGTTTTTCCAACACAAAATTGAGATCCCAAGCAGGAGTAGGAGCTCTACGTGGGGGTCTTATATTCTTTGCCCCTCTGAGAAACTGCTTGAACAAAGGATGCGAAAACAATGGTGGGTCACAATCATAGTGAGCTGAAATTGCTGCAGCATGAATCTTAATGGAAGAGAAGGACAAACCTTTGTCCAATAACTCAGTAAGATATTGAAGAGCCACACTCAAATTAGGCTCAGAAATATCCAAATTCCTTGCTGCACTCCAAAATAAAAATCTCTTCCATTTTTCTGCGTACACTTTCCTTGTACTAGGTCTTCTAGCTTCCATAATCACATCCAAAACTTGTTGAGGAAGTTGAGACTGGCTGTCTCTCAAAACAGAATATGCCATGCTGTTAGATGAAGAGAGTGAAGCTTGACATTGAGCAGATGACCGTCCTTCTGAGATAACAGGTGCGGAATCAAGGGTAAAGGCCATGGAGGCTTCTTTACTAGACTCCTCAGTAATGGGTACCAGTGCTGCCGAGGCCAATCTGGAGCTATTAAAATCATCCTTGGCTTGTCTTGTCTGACCTTTAGAAGCACCTTTGGAAGAAGAGGAAGAGGCGGAAACGCATACACATGAAGATTTTCCCAACTGAAAGAGAGAGCATCCACTTTCCAAGCTGTGTGATGTAACCTCTTTGTGCAAAACTTTGGCAGCTGGTGGTTTAGTGGAGAAGCGAACAGATCTATGTCTGGAGTTCCCCAGGACACTGTCAACCTTTGAAATACATGAAGATCCAGTTTCCACTCGTGGGGATCCATGATTTGTCTGCTTAACACATCTGCTAAGGAGTTCTGTGCTCCCGGCAGAAACCTTGCCTGAAGAGTTAGTTGCAAGCTGAGCGCAGTCTCCCATAAAATCATTGCTTGCCTGCACAATGGGTAAGAATGTGTTCCCCTTGTTTGTTGATGTACCACATGACAGTTGTGTTGTCTGTTAGAATCAACACCTGCCCTGGAAGAAGTAACTCCTTGAAAGCCATTAATGCAAACTGGACTGCTAACATCTCCTTCATGTTGATATGTAGATGCTGTAGTCTGGCAGGCCACTTGTCTTGTATCCACTTTCCATTTAGATGAGCTCCCAAGCAATGTCCGAGGCATCTGTCGTTAAAATCTGACTCGCCTCTGGCCGGGTCACAGAGAGTCCCTTGTTTAGGTGACATTCCTGAGCCCACCACAAAAATTCTTTTTGAAGGCAAGGTATTATTTGAATGACAGTGTCCAAATCCTGGCAGTGCTGTGTCCATACATTTTGAGATACCATTGTAGCTTCCTCATATGCAGTTTGGCATTGGGAAGCACCAGAATACAAGATGCCATGAACCCTAATGCTTGAAGGACTGTCCTTGCAGTCAGCACGGACTGATGAGATAGTTGATGGAAGTAATGTGATAGACTCTTTTGTTTGTCCGGGGTTAAAAAGGCCATCTGGGCTGCTGTATTCAGTCTCACACCCAGAAAGCACATGTCTTGAGAGGGTACTAGACTGGACTTTATTTCGTTCACAGAATACCCTAGGCATCTTAGCACTGCTATAACATATTCCAGATGCTGTAGAAGGTCTTCCTTTTCTTGAGCCAGAATCAGGCAGTCGTCCAAGTAAGGATAGATTTGAATTCCTTGTAGCCTGAAGTAAGCTATCACTGGAGCCAGAACCTTTGTGAATACACTGGGCGCAGTAGATAAGCCAAAGGGCAATGCAGAGAACTGATAATGAGAATTTCCAGCTCGAAACCGCAGATACTTCCTGCAACTTAGCCTTATAGGCACATGAAGATAAGCCTCCTTGAGATCTAAAGTTACCATCCAGTGATCTTTGCCCAGCAGAGGTAAAAGCTGTTGTAACGTCAACATCTTGAACTTTGGAATGTCCAGATAAGTGTTGAGGAGAGATAAATCCAAAATTGGTCTCCACGTGTTCCCCTTCTTTGGTACTAGGAACAGGTGAGAATAAAATCCTAGGCCCCTTTCTGATACAGGGACTGGCTGAATGGCCCCCATCTGGAGTAACTGAGAAATTTGCTTGTGAGCCTCTTTTCTTTGTGGAGGAGGAACGTCTGGCATGCCTTTGAAAGGGGCAATGTATGGAAATAAAACCTGTAACCGTGGTGAATGATATCCAACACCCATCTGTCTTGAGTAATTAAATCCCAATTTTCTTTGAAAAGAGACAGTCTTCCTCCCAAAGGAGCTGCCAGACGAGAATCTTCTGGCAGCTGAAAAGGCAGGTCATTGGGTCTGTTTATGAAAGGACTGACCCCTGCCCTCACCAGAAGTCTGAGCAGGTGAACTCCCTGTTCTAGGCCTAAAAGAACCTTGAGCTCTGCCCCTACCACGTCTAGACCTACCCCTAGACTGGGAGTCATAAGCAGGATATGTCCACCCCTTAGCAGGCCAATTTCTACTAAACTTGGTGGCTGCACCTGCAAAAATCTTTAACAGTTTGCATAGACTTAGCTTTGTCCTCCATTTTCTTTAAAACTGCTTCCACAGGCAGAACCAAACAACACATCAGACTGTAAAGGAGCATCCAAAATCCTTGTCTTAACATGCTCAGCTAAATTCTGATCCCTCAACCAGGCATGCCTGCGAAGAACAGAACTAGTAGCAGCCACCCTCGAAGAGGCCTGTACAGCATCAAAACCACATTGCAAAGAATGCTTACCTACTTGTTCAGACACATGAACTAAATCCAGCAACTCTTTACACTCAATACCTTCCGCTAAAGCATCCACCTTAGATTTCAATTGTGAAAGGAGATAATTTTGATATTTTAGCATGTGAAACTGACAATTCAACGCTCTCATGGCTAGAGTGGAAGAAGTATACACTTTCTTTCCCCACCTATCCAAAGCCCTTGCCTCTTTATCAGTGGGAACAGGATTTTTAACCACAGAGGCCTTAACACCTTTAGGCCCCTGAGAAACAGTTTCTGGATCCGCCCTAGGACTCTTAAACAAATACTTATGAGCTTGGGCACCCTATAGTACCTATCAGGTTTAACAGGAGCAGGAGGCAAAGAGTCAGGGTTCAGGGAAGCCTCTGCAAAAACATCTTCCACCACATTCAACACAGGAGGTATAGCTAAGGGCCTATGTTGGGGTAAAAATAAGAATTCCCTAAGCCTTTTCCTGGAATCAGAGTAATCTTGGCCTTCCCATTTAAAGTGTTCTCTCATGGAATGCAGAATCTCTGAAAATGAGAAATCCTCAGGAGGAGAAGCTGTAGGAGTGGAATCATCCACATCAGAATCAGAATAAGGTGGAAACTCCTGCAAATCTTCCGCAGAAGACTCTGAAGCCTCTGAATACTGTTCCAAACACTCAAACTCAGGTTCCACCCTAGGCCTCTTATCAGGAGGGGGCATAGAACCTCTAATCATAGTAATCAAATCTTCTGCCATTTTAAGCATATGTTTCTTAGGCACAGAACCTGAAGTGCTAGGAGAAGCCCCACTGAAGCTAAACTTGGCCTACCTCTCAAAGAAGTTTTGGCAACAGAAGGAGAGGCTCTAACTACCTTGGGAAGAGAGGGAAGAACAGTTACCTGAGAAGCCCCCTCAGCCTGGCCTACCTCCTGAGAAGGCACATCCTGTAACAGTAAAGTCTCTGCCTGAGACTCCAAAGAAACTCCTGGCAATACCTCTGGCTCCACTGAGCCTTCTAAAGAACCGACGTCCGGGACTGCCGGTTCATCAACCCTAGGCTTCGCTGTTTTGTCCTTGCGCTTCTTGGACGAAGCGGGCGTCGGAGCATCCGATGGCATTTTATAATTGCAACGCTTCCCAAACACTAACCTGGCACAGTCTAACCTCCTCTTAATAGTGCGTTTGTTAAACCTAGCACAAGAGCGGCATCCAACAACGTCGTGCTCAGGCCCTAAACAAGGTATACACAAGGTATGGTAATCCCTATGAGGTATCTGTTTCCCACAAGAAATACAGTTATTCACTTTTTCTGACATCCGGTTAAATACTGAGGCAAGAAAAAACCAAAATGTTCCCCAACGGGGTACTTAGCCAACTCTGATTCGGTCTGAAACTCCGGTTTCGGAAATATTTCAGAACGCCAACCTGCACTCGCAAAACTGCTTCTGCATCGGACCATGCGGCAAAAAAGACTGAGGATATGACGTCGGTCATGCGCGTTAGTACCCTGACGTACTGACGTCAGTCTAATGCGCCCTGACCGACGTCAGCCATATACTCTGGTATTCGGGCCGACTGGACAGCGGACTACCCCAATAGTAAGGACTGCAGCAATGTGGAACGAAGAACATCTTACAAATTCAAGGATATAACTGGTAAGGTAATCAAGAAAAGTTAACATTATTTGGAGATGATATTACTTTGTAGGTGATAAATTCAGAAAACAGTACTTCAGTGTTGTGGAGCTTCTGAGATGGCTTGAAGTCCATTTTTCAGATAAAACATAAATTAAGGTAAAACAAAGGCTACTGCAGTAACCTATGTACTTACTACACATAAACTGGTTCAGCAATACCCATATCTGCATGGATATGATATGATGAAGTATTTAGGTGCATGAGTTAAAAATAATTCTATTATGTCAGTAAAAGATATTTGGGAAGAGACTGAACAAAATATAATGCAAACATTGAGAAGGTGGAAGCTATTCCTTATGGATATCAACAGTAAGAAACAAGCAGTGAAAATGTTTCTCATCCTTTTAGTTTTATAAATAGGTCAGACATTTTTATCAACCAGAGTAGAAGTCGTGGACCAAAATTAATAAACAACTGAAGGAATTTATTTGGAAGTGGAAGAATGAAAAAGTTAAGTGAGGTAAGTTGTTTCTTTCCATAATACAAATAGATTTATGATTGCTTGATTTAAAGTGATACTTTACAGCCAGACAGCATGTAGCACAAGCAGGTTACAAATCAAAGTGCAAAGACATTATGATAACATGGTGGTGGTGGTGGTGGGGGTGGGGGTACACAAATAAGGAGAAAGGAAGAGTTTGGATGCAGGCCCATAAGGAAAATAACCATAAGAATATTATATTTATAAAGTAGAAAAAAGCATTCTAAGAACTAAGTCAACATGTGAATGCAGAAAAGAGATTTTACCAATAGGGATGCATGTAAGTAGGAGCAGAGAAAATAGACAGGAGAGTGTGTAATTTACTAAAATATTAGCAAATGATCCAAGGTATTACAAGAAAATAACTACAGAGGGAAAGGTAACAGAGTGGGATGAAGTCAAGTGCAAGTCTGGACAGAAGGTTAAAGACTGCCTTCCACATCAGGGATTGACAACAGAATACAGGAAAATGAAAAGGATAGTAGAGGGTTAAATGAAAAAAATCAGCTTTAGTCGAGTTTTTAGTTGAATTTAAAACAGTCTGTCTTTAAAATTGCAATAATTAGTAGGGTGTATAAAGTACTGCATGGCAATTATAAGAATTAATCAAGAGAGGTTAGAAAAGAGTGGGGAAAGGGACTGTAAAGGCAATTTACACAGGAACAGTGGGATGACTTATGTCTGGTTCCCAAGTCTCCATCAAAGTCCAGAAGGTTTAGGATTTTGGTAAGTGTTTACATAAGTATTTCTATAACCAAAGAAGATTTCTGAGAATTTTTCCTCTCAGCTAGAAAGCAATTGCTGAAGGAATGTTGGGAAAGACAGACAGTTGGAAACACTTCTTTGGGGAATGCAATAAGCTGGTAGATTTTAAGAATTCCCTACTGAGTACTTTGGCAGAAATGTTAGAGGAGCAATTGACTGCAAACAAAGAATTGCTCTTGTGAGCTGGGACACAGGATCTAAATTGCCCAACGTATGGGTCTTGTTAAAACTAATGCTACTGGCTGCCAATAAAAGCAATTACTACTAAATGAAAATCTAAATGTAAACCAACTGTAAATTAAATACTAAATATTGTAAAGAAGAAGTAAGAACTGGATCTTCAGAAAATGGAAATATAAATTACATAGGAATACATGGAACTTGTAGGAACATTAGATGCAGGATAATGTTCAGGTGGGAAAGTGAAATTAAAGGAAAGGCAGGACTTAAATAATTTTATGTAATGGAGTAAATGATAATTGTTAAGAGAAAACATGTATAACGCATGAAGTTAATGAAAAATGTTTAAAATGTTTTTATTTTCTATAATTGTACATGAACTTATGTTATTGTTCAATGTGTGGAGTCAATAAAGGTGTTTACAAATATTAGGACCTCTTCTACTCTTTATATTCATTAACACTACAATATGATTTACCAATCCTGTAAAGAGAGTATAATCATACTATATTCAGCTAAATCACAACTACACCTACAGGAAAAGTTACAATTAGTCTTCCCCTAACTTAGGAAGAGACTGGCCGACATGCAGCTTGCATTAAACTGTAAAAACAACTGCTGCGTTATCAGGCACTCTAAATATACTCATATCCAAACCTACACTGATCACAGTGGACCCCTATGGCACACGACTGCTTAATGTGAGAGAACAAAGGTATTCTATATTATTTTTAAACAGCAACTCACTTTCATAACACACATACAAAAGATCACAAAAGCTACACTCAAATCAACAGAGTTTGGCATATAGATACTCTCAGCTCCTCCTACTGCATTCCAGAAAGGCTCTAGCCTTACAAATGGTAAGGCCAAAAGTAGAATACTGCCCTTCACTGCACTCAACCTGCAGATGGCAGCAAACAAAAGCTGTAGATTCATAACCCCCAGGGAACATCACTGCCAATCAAAGAAAAGGTCAGAGGACTGCCAAAAATTGACACGGCCACTCTCCTGCTAAACTGTGTCACAACTACTAAAGTGATGTTACTGCTCACACTAGCACATTCATTTCAACTTAGAGAAAGTAGCTACTCCTTACAATCATCCAGAGATAATGCAAGCTGCCTAGCTAGACCACAGTTTACAAAAGCAAAAGGTGAAACTACTTTCTCAAAGCTCATACCAGCAGCATGGAACTGCCTTCTAAAATAGCTGGAAACAACAAGAAAAATATATTCCAGAAACAGCTACTTGAATCGCTCCTCAAGGAATGTAAATATCAATGCTTTAACACAGGATACACATTAGACCAAGCAGATAGTTCAGACTTGCACTAAACAGACCACCTTAGTTCTTACCAAGGACAATCATTAGTGTGTAAATACTTACAATAACAGCTTATGGTTCCAAAGATGGTTAACAAATGTCCACTCTATTAACAATTATTTCAAATATTTGCAAATGTTTGTGACACTTCATGCACTGAAAAGCAGCAATGACTTCCTCGTACTTTGACTTCCTGGAAGTGTACTGCATTTACAGTATAATCCCTGATCTCTCTACTCCTGTATGTACTTTTTCTGTATTGGACTGTATTACTGAGGTGGAACTGAATGCTGAAATTTGTAAATGCTTTCTTGGCCTGTGTCATGGGAGGAAATGGTCTGAGGACCAGATCACCTACCTGGTCAACAAAGTTAATAAATAAACAGTCAGAACACTTCCATTACAATCTTCTGGAATGACAAATTTCTGTAACATGGTCAGTGCCAACAAAGGTACCAGTTTGATTTTGACCTTCAGTACCTTAGTAGGAAGAGACTTTGTGGTTACTTCAAGGGGTTAATTCTTCTCCCTAAGAGTAGCAGTCAGTTGAAGAGATGCTGCACTTTACATTTCTTTCTGGAGTTCTACTGTAATGACCTACATTTCCTTGATCAACAAAAAAAAAAAGATTACAATGACATACATTTTTTACAAGAAAAGATAACGCTAGAGTGGTTTCCAGCTCTGAAACTGTAATTTTATTGGCCATTTGGAGCTGATTTCTATCCCTTTGGCTTAAACTGCCCGTTTTTTGCTGTTTTTGATCGTTTTTGTTAACTGCACTTCTCAAGAAAGCTTTAAAAGTAGATTAGCTACTTATTCTACTGTTATTTCTGCCTTTAAATCATTTTTCAGTTTGTGCACTTGCCTTGCTTAATTTTTAAAGATTAAATCGCTAATTTTGGAAAGTTTTAAATTGCATTTACTGTTTAGGGCTATACACGCAAGTGCATTAGCCTTTTCTGTGCTTGCTTACTTACTGTATTTTTCCATTGCTTAGCCGCTTATTTACTGTATTTTTCCATTGCTTAGTCTGTTTTAACCAAAAAAAAAACAAAAACATAAAAACAAAAAAATACTATCTTGTTTCCTGCCTTTTCTAACTAGTATAGTCCAGATCCCAGGCTTTGCTAGTTTCAGGACTTCAGTTTCTGTATTCAGAGCTATTCCAGACCTTGCTGTGGTACGAGGAGGTCCTACTGTTTGCTAGTGAGAGTAGTGAGCATTGTACAGCCTATCTAACGCTAGAGGATTGGTTTTCAGCTCTGAAAGTATAATTTTATTGGCTATTTAGGGCTGATTTCTATCCCTTTCAACTTTCTGCCTTAAAAAAACGCGTGTTTGCATACCTTTGAACTTGTTTTAGATCAGCAGATCCTGTCTGGGCGTCCTGCAGACTACTACAGCACCAGAAACAAGAGAGAGAGACTTTTTGTGCTAACTGCAAGTACGTTTGGCTTAAACTGCCCATTTTTGCTGTTTTTGATCGTTTTTGTTAACTGCACTTCTCAAGAAAGCTTTAAAAGTAGACTAGCTACTTATTCTACTGTTATTCCTGCCTTTAAATAAATTGTTTTTCAGTTTGTGCACTTGCCTTGCTTAATTTTTAAAGATTAAATCACTAATTTTGGAAAGTTTTAAATTGCATTTACTGTTCAGGGCTACACACTCAAGTACATTAGCCTTTTCTGTGCTTATTTACTGTATTTTTCCATTGCTTAGTCTGTTTTAACAAAACACCCCCCCCCCAAAAAAAAAACAAAAAAATACTATCTTGTTTGCTTGTTTCCTGCCTTTTCTAACTAGTATAGTCCAGATCCCAGGCTTTGCTGGTTTCAGGACTTCAGTTTTTGTATTCAGAGCTATTCCAGACCTTGCTGTGGTACGTGGAGGTCCTACTGCTTGCTAGTGAGAGTAGTGGGCATTGTACAGCCTATCTAATGCTAGAGGAGTGGTTTTCAGCTCTGAAAGTGTAATTTTATTGGCTATTTAGGGCTGATTTCTATCCCTTTCAACTTTCTGCCTTAAAAACGCATGTTTGCATAAATTTGAACTTGTTTTAGATCAGCAGATCCTGTTTGGGCGTCCTGCAAACTACTACAGCACCAGAAACAAGAGAGAGAGTGGCTTTTTGTGCTAACTGCAAGTACTTTTGGCTTAAACTGCCCGTTTTTGCTGTTTTTTATCGTTTTTGTTAACTGCACTTCTCAAGAATACTTGCTTAATTTTTAAAGTTTACAATTGCTAATTTTGGAAAGCTTTAAGTTGCATTTACTGTTTAGGGCTACACACTCAAGTGTGATAGCCTTTTTCTGTGCTCATTTAATGTATTTATCCATTGCTTAGCCTGTTTTAACCAAAGAAAAAAAAATACTATCTTGTTTGCTAGTTTCCCGCCTTTTCTAACTAGTATAGTCCAGATCCCAGGCTTTCCTGGTTTCAGGACTTCAGTTTCTGTATTCAGAGCTATTCCAGACCTTGCTGTGGCACAGGGGGGTCTACTGCTTACTAGTGAAAGTAGTGAGCACTGTACAGCCTATCTAATGCTAGAGGAGTGGTTTTCAGCTCTGAAAGTGTAAAATTGTATTGGCCATTTGGGGCTGATTTTTATCCCTTTCAATTTTCTGGCTTAGAAATGTGTGTTTGTGCGATTTTGTGCATTGTGCAGCACCGCAGAGCTAAGGTTAAACTATTCCCGGCACCAGAAAGTCTGCTCTTTAAATTTCCCCTTAGAACTAGTTGGTTTCTCAGTAGTAGCACTAAAATCTGAATCCCTGTGACTAGCACTTGATATATAACCTGCAGGAAAGCACTACGAAGCCTTAAACTGATAAAAGCACTCAACTCTCCTTGTATATAAACAGAAAGTAATAGTAGGCACTAAACAGCCTATAACTGCAAACTACATTGTCAATGTAAGGGAAAACAGCTCTTGTACTCTACAAAAGAAACACCGAACCAGGCATGTCCAAGGGTCAGCTTCAGGTGATTTCTCCAGACCACCTAGTGAACCTGGGCATACTGGGGCAATGCAGCAATTGCCTCATATACACAGACTACCCTCTCCTCCTACCACCAACCAACACTACAACCTGTGAGAGATGCACTTACATAGCCAAACTAGAAGCAAAGCTCTCTCCAGCCAAGATTGTGCTAGACAGTCAAGAGGAGAAGGTTAACACCTGCACTGCACTGTACCTCAAGCAACACACAGACCTTCAAAACCCACATCACCAACACCCACACATAGAAACACTAAATCCACATATGCGGAGGCCCTTAACATTAACCTGCCCAAGCAACAAGGACCTCCGAAGCTGATACTCAAGCAATCACCAAGCACAACCAAAGAAACACATAGCTCACAACACCAGTGTGCCACCCAACAACAGCCCCTAAGGCAAGACAACGTACCCAACATCTTAGTCATAGGTGACTCCATAGTCGGGCACACTGATGTCCCGCTCACCAAACTGGACAAGAAGAAAATTACCGTCAGCTGCCTGTCAGGAGCCAGGATACGCCAAACAACGCATGTACTCAAGTTACTCCACAACAAGTATAAATATGACTCTGTCATTGTCCATGTTGGTGTGAATGACTTGAGACGTACCTCCCTGGACTACATGAAAAGAGACATGGAAGAGCTCTCTAATAATGTGGCCCAGGCAGGTATGACCCTACTCCTGAGTAGCATCCTGCCTTCGCCCAGAATACCAACACAGTATAAAGACAAAATTATTGACTTCAACAACTGGCTAAGTTTCTGGTGTCATATAAAGGGAATCCAGTATCTGTCTGCCTGGGACGACATGATCGACAAACCACAATGCTTTGCCAGAGATGGTCTGCACCTGTCACCCCTGGGATTCAGGTTACTGGCTAAGGCTCTTGCCACCCCCATAGTGCCTTTTTTAGGCAAAGCTCAAATGACAAAACTACCACTATAACAGATAAAAACATGCAAAATATGAAGGTTATGCTACTCAATGCTAGAAGTCTAAACCTCAAAATCTGTGCAGTAACTGAAACCTGGTTCAAGGCTCCAGAGAGCACCTCTGCAATACTAGGCTACAACTTTTACCACACTTTTCGGCCACCAAACCAGGACTGAAACACTAAAGGTGGTGGAGTGTCCATATTCACACCTCCTGGCTAGTTGCCCAACACAATGCATCTGAAATATTACAGGTGCAACTAACACTAGGTAAGACTGCAATCCAAATTGTAGCTTGCTACAGATCCCCCACCATGCCCCAAGATTCTCACTACACCTGTCTAAACATACTGGAAAATATTAAGATACAACCTAATACTGGGTGATTTCAACTACCCTGCCATTAATTGGGAAAACTACTCGGGTACCAACACCTTTGCCCAACGGTTCTTGGAATTCATAAATTCCAATGCCCTGGATCAACTAATCCATAGTCCCACCAGGGGCTCAAATATCCTTGACCTGGTCATTACCAACATGGGAGATCGATGCTTCACATCAGCGGTCACCTCCTCATTGGTCAGGTCTGACCATAAGCTAATCACCCTTGATGTCCACATCCCCCCCCTACCCCCCCCCCCCCAGTAGGGAAACCTCAATAAAAAACATCTCCAAATCCAACTTCATGGTACTCACGTCAGAAGTGACAAACTTCACGACACCCATGCAGACGGAAACTAAAAGTTCAACTGCCGAATCCTACACTAAGGCACTGTACAAGCATATCCACTCGTGCATAAATCATGCCATTCCAAATAGAACCAAGATGCTCTCCTCCAAAAAAAGAAAGCCAATCTGGTGGTCCCCTGCCATAAACAAGTTATACAACAGAAGGAAGAAACTGTTACAGAAAAAAGGAAAATCCCAGGATACAAAAAACTCTATTACCAGCCTCAGTAAGAAGCTGAAATCCCTCATAAAATCCTCCAAAGTTATTTATGAAAATGAAACTGCCAAAGTTTCTAAGTAAAACTACAAGGCATTCTATAGTTATGTCAAGAATCTAAATGGCAATACTCAGATATGCTCTGAGCTACAACAGAAAGGCACTAAATATACTGATCCCAAGGATATTGCCAATATCCTAGTAGATCCATTCAGTGCCAATTTCATCCCCTCTCACTCCCTAAAGGGTCCATCTCAATAACAAAAGTTTGCCAAATGCCGGTAATCACAGCCACACAGGTAAAAAATGCACTCCCCATAGCTAAGATTACAGCATCCATGGGACCAGATGACATCCTGGGCTGTGTACTACATGAACTACAAAATGAATTGGCACCTCATCCAAGTGTCATATTTATTCATAGCCTCACCTGAGGCTTCATGCCCAATTAGTGGCGCACAACTACAGTTATCCCACTCCACAAGGGGGGGGGGGTCCACCTTGGACCCTGGGAACTATCGTTCCATCAGCCTAACAAGCCTGATCTGCAAAGCCATGGAATGCATTATCATGGAACTTATAAACAAAGACATTGGCAACCTTCAAACACTGGACCCCACCCAATTTGGTTTTGTGAAGGGCCGATCTTGTCTCCGCAACCTGATTGACTTTGTTGAATCAGTCTCCAGAGCTGTGGACGAGGGTAAGACGGTCAACACAGTATATCCGGACATCGCCATGGCCTTCAACACCATCCCCCACTCTGGAATCATAGATAAACTTACTAAGCTGGGCATTAATCCCTACGTCACTCGATGGGTTGCAAATTGGTTTACTGACAGAGCCCACACTCTAAAAGTAGCAGACTCCAAATCCAGCTCCAGACAGTACCTCAGGGTTCAGTCCTGGGACCGCTCTTTGTTTGGCATCCACTTCTCCGAAGTAAAAGCCAACACCAAGGGACTCTGGTTAACAAAGTTCGCAGGTGACTGCAAACTGGGAGCCATTATTGAATCCCCAAATGATATGGATATCCTACAAAAGGGACTTACAGAGACAGATTCTTTGTGCCAGAGCCATGGGCTCAAGCTCACTGCCAAGAAATGTATAGTTATCCCCTTTGGGAAAAAACATGCACCCGTGAATTACCACATAAGTGGCAGTACACAAAACACCAAAAGTGTGATAAGGGACTTAGGGACACAGATGGACAACGGTCTCACCTTCGATAACCACATCACCACAACAGTCAGGAAATCCTTCTATGTGGCACATCTCATTACTAAGGGGTTTTCATCCAGGAAAAAGGAGGTCATTGTGCCACTGTACTTATTCCTCATTAGACCCATTAAAGCCCCATTTGGTATGTACCTCACAAGACAACTGCAACAGTTGGAAAGGCCGCAGAAATACCTCACTAAAAGAATCACAGGCCTAAAGCAGATGCCCTATGCTGACCGTCTAAAAAAAACTCCAGCCATACTCTGTCGCATATCGTCTACTCGGAGGCGATCTCTGCTTAACATACAAGGCCATGTCAAATCCAGAGCTGTTGGACATGCTACACTTAAAGAAATCCCAATCCCTCAGAGCGACACACTCCAAGGATCTAAACCTGGTCATCACAATGAACCAAACATGCTGGAGGGATAGATTTCTGTCCCAGAGACTCCCCATTCTCTGGAATAGACTGCCCATACATGTCAAGCAGAGTGCCTCTTTGGTCCTCTTCAAAAGGAACCTTGACAACTGGATGGGAGATAAGAAATTCACCCCAGGGATCACGTCAGTCGCCCTGCTAGACAGGGGACCAGGGAAGTAAAATTCCTGGGAAAAAAATAGCCCAATAAATGTTATGGCTAGGCTTGTATAGGCCCTAGGGCCGATAGCCTAGTACCAACCTATGAACCTATAAGAGAGTGCGAGAATAAAACAAATACCTTTGGTCTTCCAGTTTTAATGGCTTTCTCTGCATTTTTACAATGCTGAGAGATTCCAGTATGATAATCAGTTCCCAAAAAGCAAAACAAGTTCTCTGAATGACATATTTTAAATCTACCTGCCTAGCACTATTAAACAACTGAAGTCTGAATAGAAACTTAGGTGACAGAAAAGCCGGACAAGGGAGTGGACAAGCGGCCAGTGCCAGCTTGGCCATCCTAGATGGAAGGAGTGCTGTTTTTGGTTGGCTGATTGTCAACATCCAGCACAAGCTTGTGAAGTGCCAAAATGCAGCATAAACCAAAGGCAGGGGGACTTGGAACTACTAAGATGGTAACAATAGTTTAAAAAATAAAAAAAAGATAGCAATGGCATCCTTCACTAAGAGTGTTGTGGGAATATGCACATACAAGAGGAGAGTACTGTAGACCCTCACCATGACACAAGTATCATCATCAGTAGCACAGGCAAGGTTAGAGCTTAACATATATTAAAAAAATCATACAGCCTGCACCTGGTGACACACATAAAAGCACAAAAAGGGGAAAAATACTCTTCCACTATGGTCAGTTCTTGTCATTGAGCTGTGGATTCCCCATGCACTGACAATTAATGGGCACAGTACCAATAAAGAAACTGATGGTTGTCATGTATGTAGGGGGGTAAAAAGCACAAAACAATTAGCCAATTGAAGGGAACAGCTGCGACATTTGCACAGTAAAATTTCACCTAAATTGAGCAGAAGATGCTCTTATGTTGAGCTGGCTACATCATGCACCAACTTAACGGATGACAGCAAGCTACATATAGACCTACTTGTACCTTTGCTGATATATACAACAAAAAAGGTTAAACTCCACTGCAGTTGACTAGGTGGAAAAATAAATAAAAAGTTATATTCTGCTACAAGTATCCCTCAAGAAGATCTACCCTTCTAACTGCTGTTGATGACCACTCCAAATGAAAAAGTCATATATATTCCCCATCATCCAGCATCAAATGGCTTAGCAGACAAGTCTATACAAGCATTTAGCTGTCAAGACAAACCATAATGATCACAAGCCATTAATGCAAAAGATGCATTATTTTCTCATTCTTTAGTTTCTCTTTGCATATCTAAATGCAGCAATGAATGCTTCTGATATGACAGCAGTGCTCTTCCAGAGTCAGATGTACATGGCTTGCCTGCACTTAGTAAAACTGGATTTTTTGTCATTTTTCTGTCCCCTATACCTGCCGAACAGCTAATCATACTTGAGAACATATTTATTTGTTCTTTATTAGTAGGGCAAGAGTTGAACACATCTTCCATGTTGCCATAAGGACTATTTTCCCTAATTTCTGGCCCTATCATTAGATGCATATGTCTGCAGATGCAAATTTCCTCATTCCTGCACATGCTCTTTTAAAGCTACTACTCAGAAGCAACCTGGCAGAGTCAAATGCAGATTCATAGCCCATGCACACATACAGTGCACCTCTCATTTCAACAGGTACCAGAAGTGCAGTGGGCTGCACCAAGGATTATAAACAAGCATCAATCACTCCCACCCTCCCCTCTTCAGCTCTCCTAGTGCTTGGGACACTGATAGATTTTAGGATATCTGCCTCACAGTCAGGGCTTTATCCCTCTCTGCCACAAGGTCAAACAAAACCAGAAGTATGAAGGCAAGTGTAAAACAACAATTTCAGTAAATGAATTAGTGACTTGTAAAATGTTTTAACATTGGACAGAAAATGCTATGACCATTATTAACTAAATGTCAGACAGAGCAGTGTTTCAAGATTAAGGCCTCTAATATGCACATGTGATGTGAGAAACTGCAGGAATAGTAGGAACATAAGGCACATTTGATATGCTTCACTACCTGCAGTCTTAAAAGCTATCTAAAACAGTTATATTTAGAAAGACTTTGAGATGAGAAAATGTCATGCACCAACAAGAATTGGACATCAAGGCCATACTTTATTCATCACTGATGACCAATGCAGTGACCCTAAAAGGAAAGTTCACTCATCACAAACCCATAATGGATGGCAGGCTCATGTGACCCTACAAGACTAACAGAGGAAAAATTTCATTCTACATGCTTACACAACTTCAGCAAAAATGTCCTAGAACCCCAGAAGGAAGAAAGTAATCAAGAGGCAGAGCCACCCGACGTATAGGTACCAGTCACAGCTGCAAACCAAATGTAGCCCAAGAGATGCCATTCCGAGTTCCAGAGAAGATTCTGCACATGGCGAGCTTGGAGGGTAGGAAAATATTACTAGGAACCAAAAAGGAAAGTTACTGCAACACATTTAAGCTGATAAAGGATGAATGTCCCACTTTTGGGCACTGGTATGTTCACGATGCCATGAAAATAAAGAAATGTGTCCTACAACATGAAAGTTGACATCAGTGACAAAATATCTAGTTTCACTATGAATCATACATGTTACTGAATTACTGAAAACTGATATTACAACCGCAATACACTGAATAATCACCATTTAATATTACTGCAGGAAGCATATAATGTTATCAAAGATGATTTGCCTGCTAACATGGACATCACACTCATAACACTGACTGGCTTAAATACAGATGACTGGTAGGCCGCATGGTGTTTCTGTAGCTTTTGGTGCTGATGTTTGTAGCTTATGTTTGGGTAATACATGTAATAATAGAGATGAGACAGAAAAAAAAAGGATTAAATTTAGGCTTGCTTTCATTAGCAGGTGTAACATGACTTTGTGGTAAGCAGTGGTAATGTGCTATTGACTTTGCAAGAATATTCTCTTCCCCATGGACTTAACTATGCTTAAATTAAGGGGAGGAGAAAGGGAGGCTTCCCCCCAGCAAAAACACTTCCTTAATTTTCATTAAACACTGATATATGTGTTTCCTTAATGCTAAATTCTTGATGTTGTGGGCTGCAGCATTTATGATGTTCAACCATGACGCCTTACTAAATATTAGAAATTAAGAAATTAACTCCATAGTTCATGATTTTCATTGACACAATTTCAAGGCACTGCTGAGATTCGGAAAGCATCCAACCTCATGTGAAGGATGTGATAACTGTATCTTTGCTCTTTACGAGCAATGATATCCTTTTAGGCTCAAAAGACTGATCTCAAATATATACTTGGACTGTTTGTTGCATGCTGAAAAGTGGCTGGGATGAAAATTAGCATACTGAATAATCAATTGAATTGGTTCTCTTCCAGAAAAAAGTAGCCTGCTTTGTGCACATGGGAGGAAAACAGTTCTGTGAGATGGAGGAATATAAGCATTTTCAGCCCTGACTCAAGTCACCGCAGAAACCGGGATAGGGTCATCACATGCATGTAGCTGTAGCAGCACTTCATCACTGCATCTGTGTGCTGGAGTAGCAAGAGATAATTCACAGGAAAATGCTATAACTTTATTGGTCAAGCTACATTCCCCATCCTTACTCATGGTTTTAAGCCTTGGGCAGTAACTAACTGGATAAGAGTGGACTCAACAGACATTGTCAATGACCTACAAACAATTAAGTGCCAAATTCTCCCCAAAGACTTCTATTCAAAGTCCTGAAATATCTGAATTCCTTGCTCTCCCAATTACATAAAAGTGCTAACCAAAACCAACACTACTTCTTCCATGGATCTGATATGCCCAGTTGCTTAGTTGATAATGTTAAACATGCCCTTGTAAACATTCTCCTCAAACTGTTTAACAATTCTAGCTACTGTTTTTGTCCCAGATGAGTGGCAGACTGCAGCTGTGATGCCCCTTCGTAAGGGTGGCCTTACAAATGACCCAGGTTTTAAAAGACTTATCAGCCTTACAAGCCTCATGTGCAAAGCCATGGAACATATAACGGACCAAAAAACTGGGATATCAAAAATCCTGTTAATACTTTACCCTGAGCAGTTTTGCTTTGTGATAGTTAGATCTTGTCTATTTAATCTGCAAAATTTTTTGAAAGTGTTACGGCGGTTGCAGATGGTAGTCATGCAGTATACACATCATATCTAGATCTGGCCAAGACCTTTGACACAATTTCCCATGCTGGCATCATTAATAGCTAAATGCTTTAAAAATCTACCTCTATGTGCTAAGATGAATGGCAAACTGGCTGAAAGACAACCTACACAGTGCCAGGTGCAAGGTTTTGATCAGAAAGGACATAAATGGCCAGCATTGCCACTCAGGGGATCAGTGCTGGGATAGCTCCTTTTTGGTATTTACTTATTAGCTTCAAAGCAGACAGCCAACATCTCTGGCTAAAAAAGTTTGCAAATGACTACAAACTAGAGGATGTTAAGTCACCCTATGACACCCAAACCCTCCAGAAAGAACACTCCATAGTAAATACCTAGTAAACTAAAATGGGCATCATCATCCCTCTTTTTTGACCATCATGTGACAACAGATGTCAGAGACATGCATTTAATTAGGCCAGCTAACTTCCAAAGAAATATCATCAGATTTGAAAGAGGTAATCACACTCAGACTCTGCACTGACAAGGAAAATTATTGAGTACAACCCCCCCCCCTCGGTATTTATTTCACTAAACATATCAAACTGGAAAGACCCTAAAGATTCCACTTCAAAAGTATCGCAGGCCTCAGGTCCCTGAGCTACCATGTGAGGCTGAAAATTCTATCCTTTTATTCAGCACTGAATAAAGTGATAGAGCGTCCACCTTCTCATGGCAGCTCAGGGACTTTGGCTTGATAAATGCTGTCTATAAGGCAGCTCAGGGACTTTGGCTTGATAAATGCTGTCTATAAGGGACTGGTTACCTCTTTAGACTTTGATGATATTTCTTTGGCAGTTAGCTGGTCTACTGACTTTTGAGGGTAGATGCCTTTGTTGCTTATTGTACATTAGAGAGCCCAATGTCCAGGACCTTATGTTACTCTGCAAGTACAACATCTCCACCAATACTAGAACTAAGGATCTAAATATTCACCAACAGAAATAAGATATGGTGGGTGGACAGGTTTATAACCCAGTGCCTCCAAAACCTCTAGAAAAAACATCCCCTGCATGTTAAGCAGTGTGACATGCCTTCTTCCTTTAAAAAATAAACTAGATGACTGGATGGGTATCTAAAAATTTACTCTGAGATTGACTGGTAACACCGTCCCGGAGAAAGGAGTGGCCTGAGAGAGGATACTGGCAAGGTTGAATGGTCTTTTATTTTTTAGGTGTGAATGGTCTTAGGACTCAGTGACTTTGCAATGAGAATCCTGAGGGAAGCAAAAAAGAAAATGCTGCTGCTGTTGATGGGTCCTGATGCAAAGAAAGTATCCAACACAGTCAGTTGTGATACCATGACAACAGCAAGGGTAGCAACTGCATTCCCTGACAGAATAATAAGGTTAATCAGAAAGATAAAGTAATGGAGGCAAGAAGGTGCGAGAATTCCTCCATGACAAGATGTGCTTGAAGAGAGGAACAAGGCAGAGGTGTCCCCTTTCCCTTTTTTAATTGTTAGTGCTAGTAGCAAAGAATATAAAGGACTCACACATTCATTGTTATAAATGCTATGGCAATCAAGAAAATGTTCTTTATTTGCAGATGTATTATGTTGCACTTGAAAACTCCGGAAAAGGACATTTTCATGTAAGTGAACATTTGGTAAGAGGTTCAATTTTTCAGGTATACAAAAATGAAGATACAACAAAGACTATAGTGATAACACATGTACCTACATGTGAATTTGTTCAGCAATACCCACATTTATGGGGAGAAGATAAAATAAAGTGTTTAGGTGCATCGATTAAAAGGATTCTGTTAAGGCAGCTAAGAATATGTGGGAACAGACTAATCAAAAGATAATTTAAAACTAAGAAGCTGGAAGCTCATATTAATGGATATGAATATTATGACATAGTCTTTCTATCCCTTTAGTTTTGTTTACAGGCAGGTGTATTTTTATCAACTAGAGGAGATGTCATAGACAATAATAAAGAGTTAAATTTTGTTGGGAGGGGAAGAGGGCAAGAGTTAAGTGGGATAAGCTGATTCTCCCCATAGAACAAGGTGGTTTAGGATTACCTGACTTAAGGCTCATATACATTACACAGGCAGAAAGTTATACCCAAGTGGAAAGAAATGACAATGAAGCTGGGGCGGGGTTGAGAAGTAAGGAAAAAGTAGGATTTTGGATGAAGGGCCTTAAAGAGAACCCCCACCTCCATATAGAATATTATACTCATAAAGTTGCAGAAAGCATTCTATGAATTAAGTCAACACAGGAACAGAGAAAGGAGATTTTCCCAATAGGGATGACTGCAATAGGAATACAGCAAACAGGCAAACTGCGGCTGGAATTTGCTGGGGAAATTAGCAAAGGAACTATTGTACTGGGAGCAAATTGCAGAGGGAAACATAACGGAGTTGGATGCCGAGCATCCAAGTGCTCCGGATTATGCGGAATGCTACGCATTTAACGATGAGTGAAGCCACTGTTCTGCACTGAACAGCTATGGCTCTGCTACACAGATTCTGATTGGTTTGTGTACCGCAATTACTGACAATCGCAATATACAAACTAATGCATAGGTCTGCTGCCCTTCCAGAAATAACAGCGTTGGTTGTACTCTGCAGTTTTTTGATTGGTAATAATAAGAGCACTGAACACGGGCTCAACCAATCACATATAGGAGAAGATGGAGAGAATTTGTGGAGGTCGGGTTAGAGTGCATTGGAATTTCTTCTTGCTTAACTTTATTTCTTGTTTTCTTTCAAGGAAAATGATGCCGCAGCTCAAAGGGTAAGTAATAAGTATTAGTAATAATGCTGGGTTGAATGAATATGCCATTCTCTGTTTCTCCCCAAAAGGGTGGCGTGACATTTTATTTCTACAGATTTTAAAATCTGTGGAGTGTTAAGTGTTCTGTAACCATAACTTCCGTATTCTGGTTTTGTAATTTCTTCTTCCCTTTGGTTGTTTTTGGTTATTCGGATTCCTTATGTGAGAAACTACACCATTCCTATGCATGACAGCTACAACAGAGGTAGTTTATCATGGAAGATTAACGATTTATTTTTTATCATCATTATTATTACTATTATCATTATTATCATAGTGTGTACTTCAAGACAATCCTAACACTGTATTTGTTTCATAGGGACTGAATTTGTTATAGTTTACAAGAGTTGTGTGAATATCACAGTTCCAAGCTCTCCCTGATTTTGTAGAATTTCTTGATTTTGCCTAACATTGTTGGTCTGTTCCTCGTAAAAGTAGTGGGTTTCATCTGGCAGACATAATGTCAAACATATACTATATATGCTTCAAAAATGTGCACCAATGTCAAACCTGTTATTCAAGCATCTTTCTAAGTACATATCACCAATTTTTCAAATCTGTTCCTGACTTTGGGCTTTTGTCTTCCATTAGTTTTTGACTTTGTCCTGGATTCTTGTGCTGAGTGACTGACAAGTGCGCTTAACCCTAATTTTTATTTTTATTTTATTTTCTCTGTTTATTCTAATTTGTTTTATATTTATTGAATTAACTTAAAGCGGTGCAGTAGTTAGCACTGCTGGTTCACAGTGCTCGATTGTCTGGTTCTGCTGTTGCCTGGGGTGCCTTAAGAGTACAGTCTGAATACCCTCCCGATAACCCCATGAGTTTTCATAGGGTTTTCTGCCTTTCTCCCATCTCAAATACATATTAGGAGTGTCTTCATGTTGCATGTAGGTAAGTGTGTGTGTGTGTGTGTGTGTGTGTGTGTGTGTGTGTGTGTGTGTGTGTGTGTGTCGGTCTTTCTGCGACTCCCTCAGACATCCTGAGATGGATGGATAGACTGTACCCCTTCCAGGACTGGTGCTCTACATTACACCTTTTGACTACTGGGTAAGGTTGTGGCTGGATACGACTCTGGAAAGACTAAAGTGGGTATTAGAAAATTAATTAATATGCTTGGGTATTAAGTGTTTTGCCAGTAATGAAGCATACCAGAAATGTCTAAAGTAGTTACAATAGCATTAGCATTTAAGCACAGGCACATTATCATATCTCACCAATCAAAACTTGCTTTGTTTCTGGTAAAATACTATTGTGGCAATAAAGACTTTTTAGAAATTGTAGACAAAGGAATAATAGCCCCTGCATTACAAGAAGATCTGATAATGCTTTAAAATGTTACTGGTCTAACAAAAATCATTTGTGTGACTTGTAAATGTGATTTTTATTTTTGCAAAGTGCTGTTTCATTTACATATGGTGTGGTTATGGTATTGCAGATTATAAAATAAAGGTTTTGGATCACAGAAGTGTGTCTTATTGAATTTTACAGATGTTCTACCACGCCACATGGCAATGGCATGTTTTGCACAGTGCGAAAATGGGGTGTTAAAAATTTTGACCATTTGTCACCCATTGTTAGGGTCTGTGCTCCACACTGGCCTCTTAAGAGGTTGAGACCCATGGTTGGATGAGGCCAAGCAGAAGTTTAGACTGCAGGTTGGAGACTGACTTCCTTACCAGTGACTGATATCAGAGTATACGAAAAGAGGAAGGTGTAGGGGTATGATGAGTGAAAGTCCAGCTCAGGTAGAGTTTTTACTAAAGTCTAGAGCAGAAGCTGCTGTTAAAAAAGGGATGATTTGGATGGCATAAAAACATTGCAAAATATCTATAAGAATCATTCAGAGGAGATTATAAAAAACTGGAAAGAGCATGGAAAGGCAATATATACAAAAAGACAATCAAATAACATCTGTACAGCTTCTAAACATACAACAAAGTTTAGAAGATTAAGGATTTTTGCATGGAAGTGTTTGCAAGACCATTTTTATACCTCAGGCAGACTTCACAGAGTTCTTCCTTCAGTTAGACAGCAAATGCTGGCGGTGTGAAAGAAAAGAGACAGGTAACTGGGAACATGCTTTCTGGGAAAGTAATAAGTTGGCAGATACAGTGTACTATGTCAGAAAAAGCAAAACAATTATTTTGAGATGGGACACATGATCAGAACTGCATAGACACAGTAAGGTCTTACCAAGTTTAATGCTACTAACTGGCCGCCACACTATTTTGCTATGACAATGTAGGATGCCTGCAGAGTGTGATTGTGCTACATCCCAAGTTACAAGGTAAGCAGTATCCTTTCTCCCTTGTTTTTAGGTTCACGAAAGAAAATTAGGAGCTGCAATGCCAGGCTTAAAGTGAACTCGGATACCACTTTGGGCATTAGAGGAGGCTTAATTATTTAAAAAAAATAAATAAACCAAAAAAAAAACTGTCCCTGTGGAAAATGAGACAGGGCTTACACCTCATAAGTGCAACTCATACCCTTCTTGCAGTGGTCAGAGGAATCAGTAAACCTCATCTCTATGTTAAGAACCATAACTCAGCCAGGTTAGCTGGTTCAAAAGGAGCAAGTATTAGTTAATCTAACAGAAAATTAAGATCCCAAGCAGGGACCACTGGATTTCTTGCAGGCCTCTTATGTAAAAATGCCTTTTAAAAACATTTTGAAATGAGAATGCACTGAAAGAGGGGGATCTATAAGCAAACAAGCCGAAATAGCCAATAAATGAACCTTGATGCAGGAGTAAGAAAGGACATAAGATGATAAATCACACAGATAATGCAAAACCAGATAACAGCTAGACCTGAATGGGTGCTGGTTATGTTGCTGGCACCACCGAGAAAACCTTTTCCATTTGTTAATATAAGATTATCTAGTAGTAGGCTTTATTGCCTCCATTAGTACCTGCTGCACATCTTCAGTAAACAAGCACTTAAACGGAATTAAGACACTATAATTGGGAGCAGTCAATTGAAGTTGACTGGAGTTGGGGTGTATCAAACATCCACGATCTTGTGTGCGTAGATAAAGTCAACGAGAAAGCTTGTGATATTTGCCCCTGGCCATTTCCAAAAGAAGGGAGTGCCACATTTGTCTGGGCCAGAAAGGAGTCACCACAATGATATAGGGTGTTTCCTTTAGAATCTTCAGAAGTACACTGGATATCAGTAGAAAAAGACAAAGGAACATTCCTGTCCAAGGAAAAGAAAAGGCATCTGTCTTCTTACCTTTTTTTTTTCCAAAACATTTTTATTTTTTCATTATAAAAATATGCAAATGTACATATAACAAATACAATAAAACAATAACAAAGCTATTTACAATATTTACAGCCATCCATGATAAACAATCAATTTATCCATGAGGCGTTATCAGTATTTGTTTAAAAGGTTTTCCAATTTTTGGCAATGCTATTTTTTTTATGAGTAATGTTATGAGTTCTACAACAAATATTTGCAGTTCTTTTTTTTACAAACAACTTTTGCTAAATTAATAAAATCTTTAAACATCAAATCTTGTTTACTTTTCCAGTTCAAAGTAATCCATTTTCTTGCAATTGCAAGAACTGACCAGAGTAAGTGAATCTGAGATTCAGGTATTACGGTAGGTATAGGAACATTGAATAGGATTAGTGAGTTAGAAATATGTTATCAGACCATAAAGCATCTACAAAATATCTGAAGTCTTTCCAGTACTGAACAACATTTCAACATTCAATGAACATGTGAACCCAGTTGGCCTCTAGTAATTCATCACATTTCCAACATTTACTTTCACTGTTTTTGAGTATAAGATTTATTTTATGTGTAGTACAGAAACTCCTATTCATAAATTTCCATGTATACAATCTCCAATATAATGAAGAAGAGGTACCATACATAGAATTCAATAAAATTTTTTTGGATTCATCAGATATTTGTTCTCCATTAACCTCTACATAGTAATTCCAAAAATCTGAGTCAAACTTTAGAGTGTCTTCTCTTAGTATCTTATAGATAGGTGAGATACTTAATTTTTCATTATCTGTCTTTTCAAGACACCTAATAAAAAGCTGAATCAAACTATGTATAGATTCAGTCTCTAGATTGACTGATACTCTCATTTTGTTTTCTATAAACTGCCGTAATGAGTGTATAAACAATCAACTGTCTTTGACTATTATCAAAACTACATAAAAAAGAGAATCTAGTAGTTTAATACTCTTATTTTCAATAAACTGATGCCAGAATATCAAGTTATTTTCCTTTAATTTTTGCATCGCATTGATGTTGAAAGAATCTAGGCAATCAGGGGAGTATGCTATAGGGAATATAAGAAATATAAATTATTTCATGTTGTAATTACAGTCAATTATATTTTTAAAGGTATTAAATATTTGATTAATGCCATAAGAAAAATCATCAAACTTCTTATTAAATAAACAAAATTCAAGTAAAAGCCAATGAACTACTTAAACTGATTTTCTATAGTTCTGACATCAGTTATATGAATCTCATGTATTGTTTTCCAGCCAAATATACAGGTAGGTGGGATCCAATGTAATATTACATTAATTATGACTGATTTAGAATAGAGATCTAAGCTAGGGAATGCTATCCCATTACTGTTCCAAGCTCTAGTGTGTCATTTATATGCAATCCTAGGTTTTAATGGGAACCATAGAAATGTAATTAGCATGGAATCTAATTTTTTAAATAAGTTTTTTGGGAGGGGGTAGTATCAATGACTGTATATAAAACAAGATATTAGGTAAAATTATCATTTTAAGTAAAGAGAGCCTATCCTCCATTGTGGAAAACATTTTATTCCATCTTTTTATTAGTTCACTAATGGTGGTTATTTAATTATTGTAGTTTAGTTTATCAGACTCTTTCCATGTACTCTTTATACTGACACCCAAATATTCTAATACATCATCCTCCCAATTAAACAGGCTATTCTCTCTAAGGTTTTTCTTGATCTTTTTGTTAATTAGTAATGTTTTGGATTTATTATGATTAAATTTAAGCCCTGAAATTCTTTCAAACTTACTTAGGGTATTTATATCATCATGCAAAGAACCATCAATATCACCCAACATTAACATATCATCAGCAAATAAGTGTATCTTAGGACAATAGTCTTTATTAATTTGAAAGCCTTTTACATTTTGCTTGTTTCTGTTATATGTAGCAAAAGGTTCCGTTGAAAGAGCAAACAATAACGGTGACAAAGGACAATCTTGTCTGGTTTCCTTGAGGATTTGCAGAGGTGAGGATAGACAAGATCCGATTTTTACTTAAGCTTGTGCCCCATTATAAACTGTCATTAATATGTAGACAAAATCTGAGGAGAATTCTTTGTAGATAAGACCAACTAATAGAATCAAAAGCATTTTCTACGTCTAGGCTGATAATAGTTACTTGTTTTTTGTATTTGCATGCTATGTCTATTAATGATAGTAATTTAATAATGTTATATTGCATTTTTCTATGAAGAATGAACCCTGTCTGATCATTATGTATAAGATTAGGTAATATTTTCTTTATCCTATTAGCTAATATTGTCATGAAAATGTTATAATCAATGTTTAGTAATGAAATTGGCCAAGTTTTAGGGTCCTCAACTTGTTTTAATATGGAGGAGATAATTCAGTATTTCCACGATGGGCGTGTTATACATTTTTGCTTAACCATAGTAAAGGCACTCATCATTTTCTTTATTATATATTCAGGAAAAATCTTATACAGTTCAGGAATTATTCCATTCAATCCTGGAGGTTTATTATATTTTAAATGTTTTATTTGCTCTTTCACTTCTGTTAATGTTATTTGTTTATTTAATGTGTTATTTTGTTGCATTGACACCTTAGTAATTATATTTTCTTGAATAAAAGTATTTATTACATTGTCTCCAAAAGTGGTGTGTTATTATTTATATCTTTATAGCAGTTTTTGAAAACTTCTAATATGCCCATTAAGTTAGATGTGATCTTAACTGAACCATTACTTTTATATTTAATCTCATTAATAAGATTTTGATTGTTTATTTTTTTTTTTGGATCTTACCACTATTTTATGTAGATGTTTGGGATTTACAGCATAAAAGACTGTAATTTCAAATTTTCCAGGTATATGGCAACCTTATGATTCAGAACTTCTAATTATTTTTGATGTAACTTAGTAATTTCGTTATTTGCTGCTTTATTTGGTTTTATGCCCATTTTTATCTTGTCTATGTTTTTTTGTAAGTCTAAAAGTTCTTTGTCCCACTCTCTCCTTTTTTTAAAAGTACAAAGATTTTATTCCACCATATATATAAACTTTAAAGGTGTCCCATAGTATAGTATCAGTCACTTCACCATTATCCTTTGTTTCCATAAGCATGTCTGTTTCTTTCATTATCCATTCCCTAAAGTCTTTTAACTTAGTTATGTAAGCAGGAATTCTCTGTAGAAATCTTAAATCATCTCTATGTGTAGTTAATGTAAAGTTTATAGCATTATGGTCCGAAAGTGGACAAGCCATTATAGATACATAACTTATTTTAGAGTATATATTATTTGATACAAAGACCTTATCAATGTTTGTTTGTGTACTAAACTAATATGAATAGTGAGTATAGAATAAAGAATAATGTTCTCTTAGACCATGTATATCTTTAAGGTTCATCTGGTTTGTAAAGTCATTTAACTTCTTGGCTTGAGATGTTAGTTTTATTTTACCATTTTTAGAATGATCATTGCCTGATAATAGGCAGTTAAAAATCACCCGTTACTATAATTTCCCCTTTTGCATTTAAAGTAATCAGGTCCAGATATTTGTCAATATATTTAGTACTCAGTCCTGGTATCCAGTATGTATTAATCAGAGTATAATACTTCCTACTGATTTCCAAAATAACCATGCTTAGTATCCCATCTTGATCTGAAATTGTATCTATAATTCTTGGAATAAAATAAGTATTTTTCCATAGAATAAGAGGGTCCCTTCTCTTAGTCTTAAAACATGAATCAGCCAGAATGGTATAGCCATTGAATGAGTACTTTTGTAGATCTTTATTTAATAGATGGGTTTCCTATATAAAGTTGATCTGGGCTTTATGCATTTTGAAATATTTAATCAAACTAGCTCTTTTGACATTAATGTTCAAACCATTAATATTTAATGATAAACATTTATAAGCCATTCACTATAATGTGTATATTACTAACTGAAAGACCTTTCTTCCGTGTTGACTTGAAATCTACTGAAAACTTAGTTATC
This sequence comes from Protopterus annectens, assembly GCF_019279795.1. Taxonomy (NCBI): domain Eukaryota; kingdom Metazoa; phylum Chordata; order Ceratodontiformes; family Protopteridae; genus Protopterus; species Protopterus annectens. The sequence goes on from NC_056733.1 coordinate 89,750,008, forward strand.
ATGGATGCATAACGTGTGTTAAGCACTACTTTCAAAAATCCAAAACTATTTACAAACACATAGATGAAACAAAGTTTCTGGTTTAGCTAAAAACTTAACTAACCCACCCATCCACCACCTCACCAATAGCAAAAGACAAATTATCCATCATTGTTTAGAATATAGTATAAAAACAAAAAACAAGCATTATGAAAGCAACTAAAGAAATCTGAATCCATGAAATATACATTAGAATGAGTGTCCAATATATCTGAAGCTATATGAATATATCATATATATGACAACAGCACCTCTAATACGCAGATATGCCAAAAATACACATCAGATCAAAGTATGTATAAACATTAGAAGCTGAAGGTTAAGAAGATTATCAATATTTCCAAGACTTTTCAAGAAACATCAGATGATTTATCCATTTTATCAGTCATCTACCTAACAGTTTTCATGTAAGGATCTGTTGAATATATATATATATATATATATATATATATATATATATATATATATATATATATATATATATATGTTACACATATATGGATTCACTTCATAACACTGAAAACTCAAAACACTGAAAATAAAAAAAATTCATAATATAGAAGACCAAAACACTGAAAACTCAAAACACTGAAACTCAAAACACTGAAAACACATATCATACATATACTGAGTTTAAACAACATAAATCATAGCACTCTCCACCAAGTGTAAGCAGGGGAGCAAGCCCCCCTGCGCCCCCCACACCCACTGCTACTTAAATATATCAACTCCAAGATTGCTTTGGTGGAAAGTGCTATGATTTATGTTGTTTAAACTCAGAATATATATGATATGTATGAGTTTTCAAGATTTTGAATTTCAGTGTTTTGGTTTCAGTGTTTTGAGCCTTCAGTGTTATGAAGTGAATCTATATATATATATATATATATATATATATATATATATATATATATATATATATATACTTATTACAACATAACTATTATATTTTGCAATTATGCACATATTACTCATATGTATTAACAATATACATGGTGATGTCTTTCATCAGGAAGGGGGGGAAGAGAGAAAAAAAGGGGGCCTCACAACCCTCTGATTAGTTACTAAAGGTTTAATTATATAACATAAGTCTGATGTTAATATGCATAACGATTTTTCGAATGCAGCTCCTAGTTCACTTGATGCCATTTAGTTACTAATAGTGTCATTGAATCTGCAGAATGTATGCATCTATAAGAGAACATAGGCATTTTCAAAGGAGATAAAGACTTTATCAGAACTAATTATTTACCATTGAAAGTGTCTAGTGAAGGACAACAGAATTTCAAGAGAAACGAATTCTAAGTACAACCATTTAACATGTTAAAAAGGTCAAATGATGTCATCATTGTTGTTTCCTCAAGCTGCAGCTTCATAAACTTGTTAAAAAGTATCTAAATAGGCTCACGCACAACAGAAGTTGCCTCTAATGAAGAAAAAAGCATTTTCACTGGGAAATTCAGATCTTGAAGCTTTTAGAGTTTACAGAAGGAAAAAAAAACACGCTCAAGCTGTCTTGTCAGTGCATGTTATGAATCTCCACAATGAGAACAGTCACACAAACCACCAGTTTCCTCACAAAACATCAACATCATGAAAAAATTTACCCTTTCATAGAAAAAGTACAGTTTTGTACCTACCATAAATGTAGATGTTTGAATGTATTCCCTGCTGCAGTCATCACACTTGGGTTATCCTGCCGTCAGGCGGTCCCGCAGTCAGCCCGAATTCCAAAGTCTTGGTCCGGCGTCGGTTGCTGTCGCTTCTTCCCTGACGTCAGTGCGCCAGGGGTATATAAGAGGCATCCGATGCCATTTTCTTCCATTTTTCTTGCCCCAGATGTCAGGTGCCCACAAATGGTACGCAAAATATATATATACACATATGGCTATAAGAAAATAAAACAAAACCCTTAGGTACAAGCAAATACACCACAGAGGTAGTATAGGATAAAGTGGTAGAGATAAGTTCAGCTAGTTCAGAGGGGATGGAGGGAGGGTAACCTGGACTGCAGCAGGGTATACACTCGAACATCTACATTTATGGTAGGTACAAAATTGTACTATGTTCATCATGTTACCCTGCTGCAGTCATCACATTTTGGTAGAATCCCAAAGCTAAGGATGGGAGGTGGAGTCAAACAGGTTTAGAGGAGGCTAGGAGGCCCTGCAAAACTGCAGTGGCGAAGCCAGCTCTGGTCTTAGAGTAAAGTGGTAAGTGATAGTGCTTGGTGAAGGTGTGTACTGAACTCCAAGTTGCAGCTTCCAGAATATCCTTAGTTGGCACCCCCCGGAGGAATTCTGTAGATGTAGCTGCTGCCCTGGTGGAGTGGGGCCTTATGCTAGCAGGAACTGGTTTTCCATGATGGGTGTAGCAAAAACGTATGCAATGTCCTATCCATTTTGAAATGGTCTGTTTTGAGATAGGCTTTCCTTGTGATGCTGTAGCATAGGATACAAAAAGTTGGTCAGATTTTCTGAAAACCTTAGTTTTATCCAAGTAGTAACATAGTTGCCTGTGAATGTCCAAGGAATGCAGAAGTCTTTCTCCTTTGTTCTGTGGATTTGGAAAGAAGGTGGGTAAATGGATGGTTTGATTTAGAGCCACACTGGATACCACCTTTGGCATAAAGGAGGGGTTAGTTCGTAGAGAAACTCTGTCTTGATGAAAAATGAGGAAAGGCTCTACTGCCATTAGTGCCTGTAGCTCTGAGACTTCTGGCTGAAGTAATTGCAAGCAGCAGGGCAGTCTTCCATGATATAAACTTTAAGTCAGCTGAGAAAGCTGGCTCAAAAGGTGGCAGCGTAACTTTTTCCAGAATAAAGTTGAGGTCCCAAGTTGGTGTTGGCGCTTTCCTGGGAGGTCTAATGTTTTTGGCCCCTCTGAGATATTGCCTTAAAAGTGGATGTGAAAATAAGGGAGGATCCGTGTTGTAGTGAGCTGAAATAGCTGAGGCGTGGATTTTAATAGATGAAAAAGAAAGTCCTTTGTATAACATCTCAGTTAAATATTGCAGAATCTGAGGTATGTCCAACTGAAGGGTATTTTGGCCTTTAGCTTGGTTCGAGGTGCAAAATCTTTTCCATTTGTCTGAATAGGCTTTCCTGGTGCTGGGCCTCCTGGCCTCCAGAATAACATCCATAACAGCTTGTGAAAGAGGAACTGGCTGGTTGCTTAGGTGATTTCCCATGCAGCCAAATTTAAGGTTTTGAGCTGGCTGTGTAGAATCTGACTGCCTTGCTGTGTGAGCAGATGAGAAATTTGTGGTAGAATCCATGGTGGGCCCTGGGCCATGTTCCTTAGTAGTGGGTACCAGTGCTGGTATGGCCAGTCTGGGGCAATGAGTATCATTCAGGGTCTCTCCATCCTGACTTTCAGCAGCACCTTTGTGAGAAGGGGAAACGGAGGAAAGGCATATACTGTCAGCATTTTCCAACTGAATGAGAGTGCATCCACTTTCCAAGCTTGATGGTGAAATGTCCTTGTGCAAAATTTTGATAGCTGATAGTTTTGGGGGGTGGCAAACAGGTCTATGTCTGGGCAGCCCCATTTTTGAGTTATCATTGCAAATACTTGTGGATCCAGTTTCCACTCGTGGGGATCTATGATGTTTCTGCTTAGGTTGTCTGCCAAGGTGTTCTTTTTTCCTGGCAGGAATTGAGCTTGTAATTGAACTTGGTAGGTCAGTGCTGTGTTCCACAAGGTCATTGCTTGCCTGCATAGAGGGTAGGAGTGTGTACCCCCTTGTTTGTTTATGTACCACATTACTGTGGTGTTGTCTGTTCTTATTATAAGCTGTCCTGGATGTAAGAGGTCCTTGAAGGCTGGCAGAGCATTCTGTACAGCTAGCATTTCTTTTCGATTGATGTGCAGATTCCTTTGATCTGCAGTCCATATGCCTTGAACGCACCATCCTGCCATGTGTGCCCCCCAGGCATAGTCCGATGCATCTGTTGTCATAGTTTGCCTGGCTGGGGGTAAGGTGAAAGGCTGACCCTTGTTGAGGTGACATGCCTGTGACCACCATAGAAACTCCTGTTGAAGGCAGGGAATGAGAGCAATCATTTTTTCCAAGCTGTGGCTGTGTTGAGTCCATACGCTTTTCAGGTACCATTGTAGTTTCCTCATATGCAGTTTTGCAAATGGTATTAGTAGTATGCAAGATGCCATGAATCCCAAGGCCTGCAGAATTTTTCTTGCAGGGAGTTGGGTCTTTGTTGCCATTATTTTGAAGTATTGAGTTAGTTGTCGTTGTTTGTCTGGCGTGAGATAAGCCATCTGGGCCATTGTATTCAAGCTGGCATCCAGGAATGTCATATTTTGTGAGGGCACTAGTTTTGATTTCTTTTCATTTACTGCGTACCCTAGGCAACTTGGAAGGTGTTTTACAAACGTCAGATGTTGTAAGAGAATGTCCTTGCTTTCTGCTTGGATGAGGCAGTCGTCCAGGTATGGATATATTTGAATTCCTCTCTGTCTGCAGTATGCAATTACTGGTGCCAGGCATTTTGTGAAGACCCTAGGTGCAGTAGATAAGCCAAAGGGCAGTGCAGAGAATTGGTAATGGGTTGAACCTGCAATGAAATGGAGGTATCTTCTGCAATTTTGTCTGATAGGGACATGCAGGTATGCCTCCTTGAGGTCCAACCTTACTAGCCAAGCTTTCTTGCCCAGCATGGGAAGAAGCTGCTGTAGTGTTAGCATCTTGAATTTGGGTACTTGCAAGAAGGTGTTTAGGATTGAAAGGTCCAGAATGGGTCTCGAAGCATTGTCCTTTCTGGGGACTAGAAAGAGCCTTGAGTAAAATCCTTGGCCTTGCTCCTGTGTAGGTACCAGTTTTATGGCTCTCATGTCCATGACAGCTGTAATTTGTTTTTGAGCCTCTGCCCATTGATTTTGTGGCAGGTTTGGCATTCCTGTTATCATTGGTAAGGTGTGGAAATGGAATCTGTATCCTTGTGAGATAATGTCTAGGACCCATTTATCCATTAAAAAGTGCTAATTTTCCTCCCAAGGGAGCTGCCAAGAGAGTTTTGCTTGGCAGTTTGAGATGTAAGTCATTGTGTTTGTCTTCTAGTAGTTTGGGACCTGTCTTCTCCTCCCTTTTGTGTTGCAGTGCCCCATTGGCGAGGTTTGTAAAGGATTTGTGCTCGTCCTCTGCCCCTTAGGCGTCTGTATTTACCCCTCTATGGTCTGTCAGAAGCTGGAAAGGACCAATTTTTTGTTGGCCAATTTCTGCTGAACCGTGGGGGTTGTACCTGTAAGAAATCTTTGACCGTCTGCATAGATTTTGCCTTATCCTCCATTTTCTTTAAAACCTCTTCTGCTTTAACCCCAAATAAGACATCCTGCTGTAAGGGTGCATCTAGTAACTTTGCTTTGACATGATCAGGCAGAGTTTGTTCCTTTAACCAAGCATGCCTACGTATAACAGACCCAGTAACAGCTGCTCTACAAGAAGCTTCCAAGGAATCAAAACCACATTGTAAAGTATGTTTGCTCACCTGTTCAGCTGCATGCAACAGATCCTGCATTTCCTTGAATTCAGACTGCTGAGGATGCGTGCTCATCTTTTGTTTTATTTGAGACATTACGAATTGCTGGTATTTCAGCATGTGAAATTGACAATTTAGTGCTCTCATAGCTAGAGTAGCTGAGGTGTAAACCTTCTTCCCCCACCTATCTAGTGCCCTGGAGTCCCTTTCAGAGGGTACAGGATTTTTAGCCATAAAAGCCTTAGCCCCTTTGGGACCCTGGGAGATTGTCTCTGGGTCAGCAACAGGGCTTTTGTAAAGGAATTTGTGTGAGTCAGGCACTCTATAATATATATCTGGTTTGGCTGGAGCAGGAGGCAGAGAATCTGGATTTAGACTAGATTCTAAGTAAACATCATCCACAATGTCTAAAACTGGGGGGATGGCAAGTGGTCTGTGCTGGGGGAGTAAAAGAAACTCTCGGAGCCTTTTCTTTGAGTCAGAGCAATCCTGACTTTCCCAGTGGAAATGTTCCCTCATGGTATGTAAGGTTTCCCCAAAGGAATAGTCTTCAGGGGGAGAAGCTGAGGGAATGGAATCTTCAACATCAGAATCTTCATAAGGGGGAAAGGAGTAATCCTGTTGCTCAGAGGAGCCTGAGGAAATAGACACTTGATAAGAGGAGGCATAATCCTCCTCCTGTCTAGGCCTTTTGTCGGGGGGGGGGGGTTGGGAACCCCTGATTAAAGAAATCAAATCTTCAGCCATTTTAAGCATCTGTTTCTTAGGCATGGGGCCTTGAACTGGAGACTGAAGTGCAGTCTTTTTTGGTTTGAGAGGAGTCTTAAGCTTAGCATAAGATTTTATGGTGAGAGTAGTCGGTCTGAAGACACCTTCTGAAACCGAAGGTGTTTCCACAGCACCGGCTTATCCTTCTGCAATGCTTTCGGTAAGGCCTAAAGAAAATGGCTGCATCAGCCTAGAACTCTCTGCTTGAGAATCCAAAGTGGTCTGGTGTTCCAGTTCTGTGGTCGCCAGGGGCTGCGCAGGCACCTCACTGAAAACCGGAGAACCGGCGACCAGCCCAGCTGAGGCCTCGGAATCTGGCTTGGATCTAGGCTGTCTGTCTTTATCTTTGCATTTTTTTATGCACGCCGGTAGTCGGTTGCTCCGACGGCATGGTGTAATTAAAGTTTCCACCGAATTAGTGTCGTGCAAAATCAAAGCGTCTCTTTATAGTTCGCTTATTTAACCTAGCACAAAACCGACAACCAGTGACGTCGTGGTCTGGGCCTAGACAAGGTATACAATAAGAATTAAAGTCCTTATGAGGTATTTGCTTCCCACAAGAAATACAATTGTTAACTTTTTCTGACATTGGACTGAGGCAAGAAAAGGTTCCCCAACGGGGTACTTAGCTTTGAAGACTTCGGACTGAAATTCGATTAGAAAATCTCAGGTGTCGGCCGACCGGCACTTGCAAACTGCATCTGCTTCGGGCACCACGCGGCAAGAAAGACTGAAGAAAATGGCGTTGGACGCCTCTTATATACCCCTGGCGCACTGACGTCAGGGAAGAAGCGACAGCAACCGACGCCAGATCAAGACTTTGGAATTCGGGCCGACTGCGGGACCGCCTGATGGCAGGATAACCCAAGTGTGATGACTGCAGCAGGGTAACACGATGAACATCAGCTGTTTAGAAGTAACAGCAGCTGCCTCAAATCAGAAATCATATTATAACATTTCAATCATTTACCCACCAGTTAACCAGGTCAGAGAGAGAGAGAGAAAGAAAAAAAAGGAACCTAGTATGTATGTGTGTGTATGTTATGTGTGTGTGTGTGTGTGTGTGTGTGTGTGTGTGTGTGTGTGTGTGTGTGTGTGTGTGTGTGTGTGTGTGTGTGTGTGTGTGTGTATATATATATATATATATATATATATATATATATCTATCTATATATATATATATATATATATATATATATATGTGTGTGTATATATATATATATATATATATATACATATATACACACACATATATATATATATATATATATACACACACACACACACACACCTTACATTTAGCTATCTATAAAACACCATTCATTTACTGTATTAATGTTTAAATATATCTAAACAGACTCTAAAACATCTAGTTAGAAACACCAATCAGAAGCACACCACTTACCCACTAGAAAAAATGCACTTTGGTATTAAGTCAAATTACACTATCACTGAAGAATTAGAAGAGACACATCATTTGTAGTTATTTAAAAGGGAAAAGTATGTAAAGTACTAATAAAGGAACATTGGTAACAAAAACGAATAGGAAGAAAGAAGTGAGAGAGAAAGAGAAAGAATGTTATTTACATAATTAGTAGTATATGTAATTTGAAGAAGTAGATATAGAAAGGAAAAGAGAAAGTTAATAATAAAAATGATTTAAATTACCTTACAGCATAGAGACTTTCCAGAATCAAATAGATTATGATTCATAAAACAACGCATTTATAATTAGAAGGAATTTATTCATTTGTCCTTTAGTTTCTTAGTTTTGTTTGCTCCTTCCTTCACAGATCATCCATTTTTTGTTACCTGTCTCTTCAAACTCTGGGATGACCATTCATGTTCGACAGTATTTTCTTCTTTTGGATAAAATCTACTGCTTCTTGTAGGGAATCAAAGATCTTCACTCCTTCTGGCAAGGTGAGCTTTATTCTTGCAGGAAAAAGAATTTGAGCTTTAATATTGTCTTTTTTCAAGGACTTAATTACAAGAACACACTCCTTTCTTCTGGCTATGACTGTAGAGGAGTAGTCATTGCCAAAACGAATAACTTTTTCACCCATCTTGATAGGGGAATTAGTCCAAGCTGATTTCAGCACCAAGTCCTTGTCTTGCGAGGAAAGAAATCTAACTATTATAGACCTGGGGTTAGATGAACTCAGAGATGAAGCTAGATTTGCCAGGGACCAATAAGCCCTCTCAATTCCAAAAAGAGAGGGATTCAGGCATGTTTAGTGCCAATGAAAACCACTTACTGATGAATTGAATCAGGTTATCACCCTCTTCTTTCTCAGGAATTCCATATGTTCTTATGTTATTCCTCCTTGATCTAGTTTCAAGGTCTTCCAGTTTCTCAATCAGCCTGGTGTTTTGTTTCAGAAGAAATTCATTGTGATGTTCATTTTCTGTCACTCTAGTATCTAGGTCAGTTACTGTTTCCTCTAAGACAAGAATCTGCTCAGATTGTTTTTTTTACTATTCCATTTATAAGTTCCAGTTGTCTACTGCATTCTTGTTTGATAATATCCATTTTGCTTTCGAATTTGTCATTTTTAGTGACAGTTCTTGGATGTTTGTTATTATAAGATGTAGCTCTTTCTTCACTGCACTCTCCTGCTGTGGGTTCTTCGAGTTGCTCATCTTGAGATCTCTAGTAGGAAACTTCTTGACAGGAATAATTAAAAAATTCTCTCGACTATGCATTAATTTTTAGAAAATAATAGAGAGTCTAATCTAATTTTTAGTATACTTTTAGTTAGATTTTTCTAAAAATTAAAGTATATTTCCTGTCAGGATATTAAAATCTAAGCAGAGCTATGGATTTCTGCTGCTATCAGACTGGAATCTTGGCCGCACCCCCCTTACCTTTTCCATGGAGACCTGGAGCAGAAGCTTGGCAGATGATTGTTAAGAAAGGAGGCAAATGAGTATACTCGAGGAACTCCCAAAAAGGGGCAAAATCTTGGAATACACCCTGATCTAGTTTCCAGTTGTAAGGGTCTGTCTTTCTCCTGCTCAACCTGTATGACACACATTTTTGCTCTGATGGAATGCTGGATGCCTATAGAATAAGACTCTGCTGTGAAACTACATCCTAAGCTAATATGGCTAACCTGCAAAGAGGGTACGGACCTGGTTCCACTGGCTCATTCATGGTTGAGGGTTGGTATAATTATTAAAGTGTTTGACTCAAACACGCAAGGTACAGTGCTTGATTCTCACCTTTGGGGAGGGAAATTGGCTAGGCTTAGAATGGCTCATTAAGGCAGCTAGCCTAATAACTCACTATGAACCTACCACGTGACAGTAATATTGTCTGGAACAACTTAAAGAGGTCTGTGGGACCAAAGGCTATTCAGAGAGTTGAGTGCCTTGATCAGGGTAGGCATTTCAAATTTATATGCTTGTGTCTCTCCTTGGTGTCTCACACGTCCTGCAATTTTATCCTTCCTGAAACTGCTTCCCAAGCAAAGTCCGAGGGGAATGGGATGAATGACTGTTTTGGAAAAAAGAGGGAGAACAGGAGACCAGGACTTAAGGAAATTTGATTTCTCCACCAATTGATTTATCTTCTGACAAACCCCAACACTGGGCTATGAAAAGAAAAAAGTACAGTTGTGTACACTTATAATGTAGATGTTCGAGTGTATTCACTGTTGCAGTCATTACATTTGGGTTATCTGCTTGCAGGTTGCCCTCAGTCGGCCTGATTAACAAAGTTTTGGGTCCTGCGTCGGTTGCTGTCCCTTCTTCCATGACATCAGGTCATCAGGGGTAAAAAAGCATGCAGCAGACACCATTACATCAGTTTTCCTTGTCCCAGATGTCAGGTGCCCCCCTAATTGGAAGCAATTAAATATAAAAGTACAATGATATACCTCCAACAAAAGCAAATACACCAAAACAGCTTTTAAACATAGTAAAGGAAAGTAGAGGTATAGCCAAAAGAAGTTAGGGGGCGGAGGGAGGGTAACCAGGACTGCAACAGTGAATACACTCTAACATCTACATTTATGGTAAGTGTACACAACTGTACTATGTTCTTTGTGTTTCACTGTTGCAGTCATTACATTTGGGTCAATTCCCAAAGCTATGTTTGGGAGGAGGAATTTACATAGCATTAGGGCCAGCTATAAGGCCCTGCAAGACTGCAATGGCAAAGCCACCTCTGGATTTAGAGAAAATTGGAAAATGATAATGCTTGGTGAAAGTATGTACAGAACTCCAGCTAGCAGCGTCTAGGATGTCCCTGGTAGGGACACCTCTGAGGAAAGGCTGTAGAAGGAGATGCAGCCCTGGTGAAGTGAGGTCTGATCCCCTGGGGGATAGGTTTTCCATGGTGCTTACAGCAGAAATGAATGCAATGGCTTATCCATTTAGAAATTATTTGCTTTGAGATAGCCTTCCCCTCTGCCCCTGCAGCAAATGCCACCAGCAGTTGTTCAGATTTCCTTTGAGGTTTAGTCCTGTCTAAGTAGAATCGAAATTGTCTGTGCACCCCTAAGGAATGCAGTATCCGTTCCCCTTTATTCTGTGGATTGGGAAAGAAGGTTGGCAAATGAATGGACTGATTAAGAGCCACACTGGATACCACCTTGGGCATGAAGGATGGATTGGTTCTGAGGAACACCCTGTCCACATGAAAGAAGATGAAAGGCTCCACTGCCATAAGGGCCTGTAATTCAGATACCCTTCTAGCTGAAGTGATTGCTAAAAGGAAAGCTGTTTTCCAAGAAAGAAATTTTAAGTCTGCAGTAGCAGCTGGCTTGAAAGGAGGTACAGTGAGTTTCTCCAAGACAAAGTTAAGGTCCCAGACTGGGGTTGGAGCTCTCCTGTGTGGTCTCAAATTTCTGGCCCCTCTGAGGAATTGCTTGAGCAGTGGATGAGAGAAGAGGGGAGGTTCTGTGTTATGATGAGCTGAAATGGCTGAGGCGTGGATTTTTAATGGAGGAAAAAGACAGGCCCTAGTGAAGCATCTCAGTTAAGTATTGTAAAATCTGAGGTAAATTGGATGCTGCTGTGCTCATCCCTACAGATTGGTTCCAGGCACATAATCTATTCCATTTTTCAGCATATGATTTTCTAGTACTAGGCCTCCTTGCCTTTAAAATGATATCCATCACAGGTTTACTGAGGAATGGTAAAAGAGAGATTATTAATTAGCCAGGCTGCAAGGTTCAGTGTTAGAAGCTGAGGGTGCAGAATCTGGTTCTCCTGCTGAGACAATAGGGAAGAAGTCTGAGGCAGGTGCCATGGGGATAACCACGACACACTGCGCAGGAGGGGGCACCAGTGTTAGCGCGGCCAGTCTGGAGCAATCAAAATCATCCTTGGTTTATCCTGTTTGATTTTTAGTAGTACTTTGGAGAGGACAGGCAGAGGGGGGAAGGCATAGACTGATAGGTTTTTCCAGCTGAAGGACAGAGCATCCACTTTCCAAGCTTGTTTGTGGGGAGTCCTTGTGCAAAATTTGGCCAATTGGTAGTTCTAGGGAGAGGCAAACAGGTCTATATCTGGGCTCCCCTATTTGCTTGTCAACATGTTGAAAATCCTTAGTTCCAGTTTCCACTCGTGTGGGTCCATGAGGCTTCTGCTTAGTCCGTCTGCCAGTGTATTTAATTTTCCTGGCAGGAATTGAGCTTGTAGGTGCACTTAGTTACACAATGCCATTGCTAGTCTGCAGAGGGGGGTAAGAATGCATACCCCCCTGCTTGTTTATGTGCCACATAACACTGGGGTTGTCCGTCTTTACCATTAGTTGTCCTGGAAGAATGTGGTCCTTGAAGGCTGTCAGAGCATTCTGTACAACTAACATTTCTTTTTGATTGATATGCAGGTGCATTTGACTTGGGTTTCATTTGCCCTGAATGCACTTACCTGCCAGGTGAGCCCCTCATGCATACATAGTCTGATGTGTCTGTTGTTAGGGTTTGGGCGGCAGAGGGTGGTGTGAAAGGTAGCAGGCCTCTGCCCACTAAAGGAACTCTAGGCATAGGCAAGGTATGATAGGAATCATTGTTTCTAGATCCTGAGAATACTGACACCATAGGCTTTTTAGATACCACTGTAGTTTCCTTATATGCAGTCTTGCATATGGAATTTTAAGAATGCAGGAGGCCATGAACCCCAAAGGCTTGCAGTATTTGTCTTGTAGATATAGCAGGGTTTTTGTGGCCACTTGTTTGAAGTAGGTTGTCAAATGAATTTGTTGCTCTGGCGTGAGGTAAGCCATCTGGGAAGTTGTATTCAAGTTTGCTCCCAGGAATATAATTTGTTGACAGGGTACCAGGTGTGATTTATTTTCATTTATGGTGTACCACAAACAAGTTAGAACCCTTTGTACAAGTCCAGATGATTCAAAAGTATGTCCTGGCTTTCTACCTGAATTAGACAATCATCCAGGTATGGGTATATCTGAATACTTCTTTGCCTGCAAAATGCAATAACTGGAGCCAAGTACTTTGTGAATACCCTGGGCTCAGTAGACAAGCCAAAGGGCAGTGCAGAGAACTGATCATGCAAATAGCCTACTTTGAAGCGTAGGTATCTTCTGCAAGATTCCCTGATTGGGATATGCAGGCAATCTTCTTTTAAATCTAGAGTGCCCAACCAGGCATCTTTGCCTAGCATAGGAAGTAACTGGTGAAGAGTCAGCATCTTGAATTTTGGAATATCCAGAATGGTGTTTAAAGTAGACAGGTCCAGAATTGGCACCAAAATTAGTCTTTTCTGGGTACCAGGAAAAGCCTGTAATAGAAACCTTGTCCCTTTTCCTCTTCTGGTACTAGTTGACTAGCCCCCATGTTTAAGAGGGAAAGTACTTGTTTCTGAGCCTCTGCCCACTGATTTGGGGGCAGGTCTGGCCACTTGTTTGGTGTTGGCAACGTGTGGAAATGAAATCTGTATCCCTGGGACACTATATTTAAAAACCCATTTGTCCTGGGTTATGAGTTCCCAGTTTTTTGCATGAAGAGCAATCTTTTCCCCCCAAAGGGACGCCTGAAAGGTAAGTGCTTGGCAATTTTAAAGGAAAGTCATTGAGACTGTTTGCCATAGGGGGGTGTCTTATTTCCAGATTTGGAAGTGGATGGCCCCATTGCTTAGCTCTGAGACTCCCTTGGGACTGAAACCTGGTGTTTTTGGTGTATCTGGGTTTGGTTTGAGTGGATCTGGAAGGAGCTGGAAAGGACCAATTCTTAGTAGGCTAGTGCCTACTAAATCTTGGAGGGTGCACTTGTAAGAAATCTTTTACAGTTTGCATAGATTTAGCTTTATCTTCCATCTTTTTTAGAACTTCTTCAGCTTTATTGCCAAACAGGTGGTCCTGATTTAAAGGAGCATCCAACAATTTTGCTTTAACATGATCAGGCAGAGATTGCTCCTTATGCCAAGCATGCCTTCTAAGCACAGACCCAGTAACCGCAGCCCTGCAAGAGGCCTCTAAAAAATCAAAACCACATTGCAAAGTACATTTTCCAACTTGTTCAGCAGAATGCAATAAATCCTGTAAATCTTTTTTTTCCACACAGTCAGAAATCAACATCATTTTCTGTTTAAGCAGTCCCATAATATGCGGTTGATATTTTAGCATATGAAATTGGCAGTTTAAAGCCCTGATTGCCAAGGTTGCAGAAGTATAAACCGTTTTACCCCATCTATCCAGCGCCATGGTGTGTCTATCAGAAGGGGTAGGATTTTTAGCAGTAGAAGCCTTAATGCCCTTGGGCCCCTGAGAAATGGTTTCTGGATCCACAACAGGATTTTTGAAAAGGAACTTGTGGGACTCAGGAACCCTGTAGTATCTGTCAGGTTTACTAGGAGCCGGAGGCAGGGAATCAAGAGCCATACTGGATTCTGAAAACACATCATCAACGATGTCTAGTACAGGAGGTATAGCCAAAGGCCTATGCTGATGTAGAAGAAGGAAATCCCTAATCCTCTTTTTAGATTCAGAAAATTCCTGATTTTCCCAGTGGAAGTGCTCCCTTAAGGTATGTAATGTTTCCCTAAAAGAAAAATCCTCAGGGGGGGTGAGCAGAGGGAATGGAATCCTCTGCATCAGAATTCTCATAAGTAGGCATGGACAAATCCAAGTTATAGGAAGAATTAGAAGAAACAGAGTCCTGATCAGAAGATTCATAGTCAAAGTCAGTCCTAGGCCTCTTAGAAGGGGGGGGGATTGACTACCCCTGATTACTGTAATAAGATCTTCAGCCATTTTGATCATTTGTTTTTTAGGCATAGGGGCCTGAACATGTGGCCTAGGCATCGGTTTTTTAGACATAGATCGAGATTTAGGCATTAGAATAGAAGGTGGAGTCAGTTTAATATGCAAGTCTGTAGGCCTGGAAACACCCTCAGAAGCCGGTGCCTGCACAGTGACTCCGGACACATCTAAGGTAGAGACATCTGTGGGTTCCATAGATGAAGCATCTCGCGGCATACCAGACTCCGAAAGGGTCTCAGTAGAGGCCTGCAATTCAGAAGTAGCGGGTATCAGGGGCTGCGAAAGCGCCTCACTGAGTACCGGCGAACTGGCAATTGGCTTAGAAGAAGCATCGTCGGCAGTTTTGGACCTCAACGGCCTGTCTCTTTTTCTTTGCATTTTTTTTTTCGGAATTCTGGTAGTCGGATGGCTAACCAACATCATTTCTTGATAATTACACAGAGAACCAAAATATTTAGAGACAAAAATGTACCGACAACGGATAGTGCATTGATTAAATAAAGCACAGAACCGACAGCAAGGTATGTCGTGGTCAGGGCCTAGGCAAGGAATACAGTACAAATGAAAATCTTTATGAGGTATTTGCTTCCCACAAGGAATGCAATTAACAACTTTTACTGACATAGGTAAAGAGCTAGAAAAAGTTTCCCCAACGGGGTACTTAGCTTTAAGTTGAAGACTTCGGTTCTGAAACTCGAAAATGAAAATTTCAGGAGTCGGCCGACCAGCACTTGCGAACTGCTTCTGCTTCGGGCACCGCACGGCAAAAAAGACTGATGTAATGGTGTCGCCTGCATGTTTTATACCCCTGATGACCTGACATCATGGAAGAAGGGACAGCAACCGATGCAGGACTCAAGACTTTGTTAATCAGGCTGACTGAGGGCAACCTGCCAGCAGATTACCCAAATGTAATGACTGCAACAGTGAAACACGAAGAACATCTGGAGCTAGACACTTTGTGAACACTCTTGGTGTAGTGGATAGTGCAGAGGCTAAGACATAAAGCTGACAGTATGATCCAGACATACAAAGACATAAGAAACACATGACATTTGGATGAATAGGGATGTGATGATAACCATCTTAAATTTAGTATTAACAGGAAACTTGAATGAAGATAAGTTAACAAGTAGTGACACCATTTTGAACTTGGACATTCCAACAAACAAGTTTAGGAAAAAGACTGTGAACTGGTCTCCAAACATTTTCTTTCTTTGGCACTAAAAACATTCTTGAATAAAAACTCTTCCACAACTGGAAAGGAAGAACTGATTCTATCACTTCCTGGAACAGCATGTGATGCAGGACATGTGGAAATAGAGTCTAATCTGGTAAATGAGGGATTACCCCTTGGAAAGGAGGAATTCCCTCCCACTGCCATCTGTAACCTTGATGAATGATCTTCAGAACTTGTTTGTCTGAATCTACTTGCTGCCAATTGAAAAGTGGAGATTCAGACTTTCTGGAGGAAAACTGTGGTTGCCAGGCTGGGGGACAAAGTTTCAAATAGTCTTTCTGACTTACTGGACTGTCCTCGTTTTTGGGAAGTTCCAGAATTTTTTTTAAAAACCCAATTTGCCATTTCTTCTTAAACATGTTTACCTGCATTCTCTTGAGACTTTTTTTACAAAATTGGATAAGGGGATAGAGAATCCCTTAGAAATTTTGAAAAAGGAGAGGTGAAAAAGATTCCTTTTCTCAACTTACCCCTTTCTTCACAAGTTTTGATCACCTCTGCATTAGACTGACCAAAAACTAAATCCCTATCCAAAGAAGAATTTAAAATCCCATTATGATCATCTGGGAAGTTCTGAGAAACCAGACATACAAACCTCCTCAAAACAGTA
This sequence comes from Protopterus annectens, assembly GCF_019279795.1. Classification (NCBI taxonomy): domain Eukaryota; kingdom Metazoa; phylum Chordata; order Ceratodontiformes; family Protopteridae; genus Protopterus; species Protopterus annectens. The sequence goes on from NC_056733.1 coordinate 89,766,390, forward strand.
CCAGTGGTCATAGCCCTGGATGAAGTATCAACAAAATCATACACAGACTATAAAAAATGAAAGTTGATGAAACTGCAGACAAAACGGTCCTCATACTTTCACAATTAAACAGAAGAAATTTTAAAATAAGAGCTTGACAATTCAAAATTCTGAAAATGAAAGATGCAGAAGCATACACTTTTCCCCATACTTATCAATAATCTTCCCATCCTTTTCAGAAATAGTAGGATTGGAATTAATTAAATTAATAACAGCAGTAGGATTAACTAAAGCTATAGCTACTTTGTCAGATTTGGGAAGAATGTATAAAAACTTAAAAGTCTGAGGAACTTTATGTATCCTATCTGGGTTCTTAGGTGTACAATTGTCAGACTATCAGGAAACTATCAGGCAGTTAACACACACATCCTCCAAAGCTGAAAGAACTAGAAGAATGGATGAAGGTTCCAGAAAGTCCTTCTGTAACAGCTTATCATAGTTTCTGAGGGACTGAGAAAATCTCCCAAGGAAAACACTGTCAGATCATGGAAACAGTCAGAGAGAAAGAACATATGGACTGAGAAAAGTAGTTGTGTACACTTACCATAAATGTAGATGTTCGAGTGTATTCATTGTTGCAGTCATCACACTTAGGTTATCTGCCTGCAGGTGGCCCTCAATTGGCCCGAATACCAGAGTCTTGGGATTTCTGCTTCGGATACTGTTGCCTATTCCATGACGTCAGAGGTATAAAACATGCAGCCAACGCCATTACATCAGTTTTTCTTGACCCAAATGTCAGGAGCCCCCTAAATTGGAAGCTATTATATGGTGTGGAACACAACCAGTAAAAAGTAAATACCACTGCCATTAAAAATAGCCATAAAGAGGATCGGTAGAAAGGATAACGAAAACCAGGGGGCTGGAGGGAGGGAAACCAGGACTGCAACAGGGAATACACTCGAACATCTACATTTATGTTAAGTGTACACAACTGTGCTATATTCTTCGTGTTTCATTGTTGCAGTCATCACACTTGGGTTGATTCCCAAAGCTGAGGAAGGGTAGGGGCAGTCAAGAAGTGTTAGGGCTGGCTAGCAGGCCATGAAAGACTGCTGTAGCAAATCCAGCTCTGGATTTAGAAAAAAATAGGTAAGTGGTAATGCTTGGTGAAGGTGTGTGCAGAACTCCAGGTTGCAGCTTCCAGGATTTCCCTGGTAGGGACTCCCCTGAGAAATGGTGTAGAGGTGGAAATAGACCTAGTGGAATGTGTTCTGATCCCCTGTGGGGTAGGTTTTCCATGGTGCCTGTAGCAGAAATGGATGCAGTGTGCAATCCATTTGGAAATGGTTTGCTTTGGAATGGCCTTGCCCTCTGCCCCTGTAGCAAAGCTGACTAGCAGCTGGTCAGATTTTCTGAAAGCTTTAGTCCTGTCAGGGTAGAACCTCAGCTGTCTGTGCACATCCAAGGAGTGCAGGATCCTTTCTTCTTTATTCTGAGGATTAGGGAAGAAGGTTGGCAAATGGATGGATTGGTTTAGAGCCACACTTGACACCACTTTAGGCATAAAGGACGGGTTAGTCCTGAGGGAAACCCTGTCAGCATGGAAATTAATGAAGGATTCTACAGCCATTAGTGCCTGTAACTCAGACAGTCTTCTTGCTGAAGTTATGGCTCGAAACAAGGCTGTTTTCCAAGAGAAGAATTTTAACTCTGCTGAAGGAGCAGGTTCAAAAGGGGGAAGCGTGAGCTTTTCCAGTACAAAGTTAATGTCCCAGGCAGGGGTTGGAGCTCTCCTAGGGGGCCTTAAATTGTTAGCCCCTCTCAGGAACTGTTTGATGAGAGGGTGAGAAAATAGAGGTGGCTCAATATTATAATGAGCTGAGATTGCAGAGGTATGACTCAATGGAGGAGAAGGATAGGCCTCTGTGGAGTAGCTCTGCTAATCAAGGATTTGAGGTAAGGAGGGCACTGCTGTGTCCTTTCCTTGAGACTGATTCCAAGAACAATATATTTTCCACTTCTCAGCATAGGATTTCCTAGTACTAGGCCTTCTGGCCTCAAGAATGACGTCCAGCACCTGTTTGCTGAGGGTTGCTGGTGGTGTATTCAGGGGATAAGCCAGGCTGCAAGATTTAGGGTTTGCAAATGTGGATGCAAAATCTGTCCCTCCTGCTGAGACAGCAGGGAAGGTGTCTGATAGATGTGCCAGGGTGGCACTGTTGTCAGACTGCGTAGGAGTGGGTACCAGTACTGGCATGGCCAGTCTGGGGCAATAAGAATTGCCCCTGGCCTGTCCTGTTTGATCTTGAGTAGTACTTTTGAGAGGAGGGGCAGAGGGGGAAAGGCATAAATTGAGAAGCTTTCCCATGTGAAGGATAGGGCATCCACCTTCCAGGCCCTGCTGTGAGGGTTCCTGGTGCAGAATTTGCTCAACTGGTGGCTCTCGGGGGAGGCAAAGAGGTCCACCTCCGGTGTGCCCCACCTCTGGATTAGAAGTTTGAAGGAGTTGGGCTCCAACTTCTATTCGTGTGGGTCCAGTAGATTTCTGCTTAAGTCATCTGCCAGTGAATTTTGTTTGCCTGGCAGGAATTGAGCTTGAAGGTCACTTGGCTGCTCAAGGCTGTGCTCCACAGGGCCATGGCTAACCTGCAGAGTGGGTAAGAATGGGTTCTCCCCTGCTTATGTACCACATAACTGTGGTGTTGTCTGTTTTTATCAGCTGCTGTCCTGGAAGGATTAGGTATTTGATGGCTGTCACAGAATTCTGTACAGCTAGCATCTCTTTTTGATTGATATGCATGAGAATTCGTCCTGGGCTCCATTTGCCCTGAATGCATTTGCCTGCCATGTGAGTCCCCCCATGCATAGTCGGATGACTCTATTGTCAGGGTTTGGGCGGCGAGGGGTTGAGTGAAAGGCAGTCCCGTGTTGTGGTTGCATGCTTCTGCCCACCAAAGGAACTCTGCCCTTAGACAAGGTATGATAGGAATCACTGTTTCCAGGTCCTGAGAATGTTGACACCAAAGACTTTTTAAGTACCACTGAAGTTTCCTCATATGCAGTCTTGCATATGGAATTAGCAGAAAGCATGAGGCCATGAACCCTTGGGCTTGCAGTATTTTCCTTGCAGATAGCTGGATTTTGGTGGCCATTTGTTTGAAATAGTTGGTCAAATAGACCTGCTTTTCTGGAGTGAGGAATGCCATATGGGAAGTTGTGTTCGAGCTTCCTCCCAGGAATACAGTTTTTTGACTGGCCACCAGTTGTGTTTTTTTTTTCGTTGATGGTGTACCCTGATGATGTTAGGAGTCTTTTTACAAATGCCAGGTGCTAAAGTAGCAATTCCTGACTGTCTGCCTGAATCAGGGAATCGTCAAATTACGGGAAAATTTGAATATTTCTCTGCCTGCGATATGCAATGGCTGGAGCCAGGCACTTTGTGAATACGCTGGGCGCAGTAGATAAGCCAAATGGAAGTGCAGAGAACTGATAGTGCATACACCCTGCCCTGAAATGTAGATATTTCCTGCAAGACTTCCTTATAGGGATGTGCAGATAAGCTTCTTTTAAGTCTAGGGTGACTAACCAGGCATCCTTGGCTAGCATAGGGAGAAGCTGTTGCAGGGTAAGCATTTTGAATTTTGGGACCACCAGAAAGGTATTGAGAATTGATAGATTGAGGATTGGGTGCCAAGAGCCTTCTTTTCTGGGCACCAGGAACAGTCTGGAGTAGAAACCCTGTCCCCTTTGTTCTACTAGAACAGGTTGAATAGTCCTGATAGTGAACAGGGAAAGTACTTGCTTTTGAGCCTCTGCCCACTGGTTTGGGGGAAGGTCTGGAAACCTGTTTGGGGTTGGCAGTGAATGGAAGTAGAAACTGTATCCCTGGGATACAATGTTTATAACCCATCGGTCCTGAGTAATGGACATCCAGTTATTTGCATGAAGGGCAAGTTTTCCTCCTAGGGGCACAAGTAATTGGGCAGGGCTAGGAAGGATCATTGAAAAGTCATTGTGAACTTTTTCCATAAGAGGGCAGCTTACCACTCCCGGTTTTTGAGGTGGGAGCACTCCATTGTTCAGAGCTCTGCTTACCCTGAGACTGTAATCTTGGTGGTCTGTTTCCCCTGAGTTTGGACTGAGAAGGCCTGGAAGGGGCTGGAAAGGACCAGTTTTTTGAAGGCCAATGCCTACTGAATCTAGGTGGCTGCACTTGTAAGAATTCTTTGACAGTTTGCATAGATTTAGCTTTTTCCTCCATCTTTTTAAGAACTTCTGCTTTGGTGCCAAACAAACTGTCCTGATTTAAAGGAGCATCTAGTAATTTTGATATGACATGACCTGGCAAGGTTTGTTCCTCCAGCCAAGCATGCCTTCTCAGTACAGACCCAGTGACTGCAGCCCTGCAAGATGCTTCTAGGGCATCAAAGCCACAGTGCAAAGTATGCTTACTGACTTGGTTTGCAGAATGCATTAAATCTTGCAAATTTTTATTTTCTGCACAATCTGGAAGTAACACCCTTTTTTGTTTAATTAGTTCCATAACATGTTGCTGGTACTTCAACATGTAAAACTGGCAATTCAATATCCTGATGGCAAGAGCTGCAGAGGTATATACCTTCATACCCCATCTGTCTAAAGCTCTGTAATCTCTGTTGGAAGGGGTAGAGTTTTTGGCTGTAGTAGCCTTAATGCCTTTAGGTCCCTGGGAAATGGTCTCCGGATCCGCAGTAGGATTCTTAAAGAGAAATTTGTGAGACTTGGGTACTCTATAGTACCTGTCAGGTTTTCTAGGGGCTGGTAGTAAAGTGTCTGGTTTCCATGAAGACATCATCTACAATATCCAGGACTGGGAGTATAGCTACAGGCCTGTGCTGAGGCAACTCTAAAAATTATCTGAGTCTCTCTTTGGACTGAGGATAGTCCTGGCATTCCCAGTGGAAATGCTCTCTTAAAGTATGCAAGGTTTCACCAAAAGAAAAATCCTCTGGAGGGGAGGCAGAGGGAATGGAATCATCTGCATCTGAATCCTCAAAGGTTGATAAGGGTATGTCCTGGTAATCAGAAGGGTCAGAGTCATCGGACTCCTGATGTGTAGAATCAGAATGAAACTCTATTCTTTGTCTTTTAGCAGGGGAAGGCTGGCTTCCCCTAATTAGAGTAATAAGGTCTTCCGCCATTCTAAGTATTTGTTTTTGTGGCATTGGAGCTTGAGCATGTGCTTTGGTTGTCAGTTTTCTAGGTATAGTGCAAACTCTGGGCCTGCGAAACTTGGTAGTTTTAGCTAAAAATGAAGTTGTCAGTTTAATACGAACATCGGTAGGTCAGAATACACCCACAAAAGCCGGTGCCTGCACAGCGGCTCCAGACCCATCCAAGGTAGAGACATCCGCAGGTTCCATAGTCGAAGAAGAATCTTGAATGGGTCTCAGCAGAGGCCTGCTAATCTGCAGAAGCAGGCATCAGTAGCTGAAAATGCACCTTACTGAGTACCGGTGGACTAGCGACTAGCTTAACGGAAGTATCATCGGCAGTTTTGGACCTATGCCGTCAGTCTCTGTCTTTATCTTTACATTTTTTCAGAAGATCGATAGTCGGATGACTTATCGAAGTCATTTTGGAATAGGGAGAATGAGGGCGAAAGAATTTAGCAACAAAGATTAGCCCGAAGACGAACGGTTCGGGAGTTAAACAAGGCACAAAACTGACAGCTAGGGACGTCGTGGTCCTAAACAGGTGATGCAGTAAGAATGAAAATCTCTGTGAGGTATTTGCTTTCCACAGGCAAGACAATTGTTAACTTTTTCTGACATCGGTTAGAGCAAGAAAAAAGGATCCCCAATGGGATACTTAGCTTTATAAGACTTCAGGTTTGAAACTCGAAAAACGAAAATTTCAGGTAGTGGTCGACTGGCACTTGTGAACTGTTTCTGCCTCGGGCTCCTTGTCGGCTGCATGTTTTATACCCGACGACATGACATCATGGAAGAGGCAACAGCATCCGACACAGAAGACCCAAGACTCTGGTATTAGGGCCGACTGAGGGCTACCTGCAGTCAGATAACCCAAGTGTGATGACTGCAATAGTGAAACACGAAGAACATCCTTAGTGTTTTCACACTGAAAACACTGTCAGATTATGGAAACAGTTTTAGTGAGAAAGAACTCCTTATAGGGAGAATCAGAAACTGAACTCCCCTCAAAGACTGAATCAGAAATCTAAGGAGAAAACCTTGCATGTCCCTTTATCTTCCTGTCCAGATTCAGAATATTGAATATCTTCAGGAAAAGAGGTATTCCCCCCTTTCTTTTATCAGAAACTACTTCATAAGAATAAGCAATTGCCTGAATTAAACCCTAAGCCAATCCCAGTAAACTAGCCCTACCAAAGGAAATTTGAAGAGGAGATGATGCATGTTTACTTTTCTGCTTCTTTTTTTCAAGAAAAAATGGAGCCAGTGGTGTTATTAATGGCAGTAGCTGCTTCCCCAGGGTTGAGCACAACATTCTGACAAGACAGGAAAGCCTTCCCTTTTCCCTCTCTCAGGACCAACAAGAGTGGCTATTCCTTGTCCACTGAGGGACCCCAACAGCTGTAGAGGACGTGGCTAAACCCCCTGTCCATAACGGCTGCAGATGCTACAAAACAGGGATCCGGGGTAAAAGATGAGTGGTCTGAGGTGCAACTAATGGCCACATCACAGTCACCCACCTGCAGCAATGGCACATTGCCATGTGGTGGCAAAGGCTGTTTGCTTAACTTTTTGTGGCTGGAAGAAAGTCCAAACAGGACTGACAGTTTGTTCCATGATCAAACCAAAAATGGTACCTCTTTCCCAGAGAAAACACGCAGCAAAAACTAGTAACATTTCAGTTTTTAAAGGTAATTTTTAACATAAGACACAGTAAAAGCAATTTAAAACACTTTGTTAGCTCCCTAATGTAAAATAAACACAATTTCTTCACAGAAAAAATGTTTTCAACTACCTTATACAACTTTTAAACTGACAAAAAAAAAATAACTGCTCTTGTTTAAAATTACAATACCATCTTGTGCCAGTCCATTAATCACAAACTCCTAGCTTTAAAATAACTTTTCTGAACAGGAAAGTGTCATTAAACAAACAATATATAATAAAATACAAGTTCCCCCTCCAAAGGGAACCCATCTCCCCTGCAAAGGAGCAGCAGAACCAGACTGTCGATCCTCAAAAAGCCTTTGGTGGCAGGAAAGCTCTGAAGGGCTTGGCACCCAAAGCTGTCTTTTTAGTCATCTCAGCTTGAGCTGAAGTTTGCGAATGTGGAAGGTACCCTTGAAGCTTCAGATGCTGGCCAGCTGTTATATCCTTGGCAGGACACAACCCATGTAAACTAAGGCTATGGCAGCAGTGATCAATAGGATGATCAGAACATACAACTGCCTTCAGCTGCAGACTTCTTTACTCCCACTGAACATTTGTTAACTGAAAATAGAAAACAAGCTAATATCTTTGCAGATGTAACAAACATAACATTTCCAAGGTTTTCATCATTTTGTCTATTTTTTTCTAAACAAGTGAGCTAGAAAAATACTTGTTTACAGCTTAAGACAGGGCATTAATCTAGACATTCACTCTTGTAAAGATAAGACAAGACATTTTAATTCTACATATAATATAATCAAGTGCACTTTATTACCCCATCCCAGCAGCCCAAGATCACAGCACATTAACATTAAACTTGCTGTTGTTCAGCATTTCTTCTCTTGTTATACTGTAAACCCTACATTTCCTACAACTAGAAAAGTACTTGTTTACTTTAATATCTTTAACACATGCTACAGTCACTGAAAATACTTCCCTTCACAAGTACAATACTCCTGACTACACAAAACTGCTTTACTATATATAAACATGCATTTTACATTATGAAATGTTTTATACTAACACTAATATGAACAAAAATTATTCTTACTATTACATTCCCCCTTTAGTGTCCTCCTAAATATTAATGACAAAGTGGGGTATATGTTTTACATCCACCCACTAGTTTAACAAAGTCAACATAAGTCCAGTCTTTCTAAACCACTTCTGCTTTCAAAGTCATATTTCACAAATGTGATTGATGCTTTACAGTCTCCCATTTATTCATTAATTTCCCTATGAGCTTTACTGTTAGAAGAATGGAAAGCAGAGTCCTCGTCTGTCTGCTGGCTTGCTTTATTTGATAAATATCTTTATTTCCTCTTTAGCCTAGTCTGCATCAAAAAATGTCTTTGATCCTTCAGGAAAAAAATATTCTGAAGGCAGCTGGATACAGCAGTTTGAATCGCACGCCTGCCTCTCAACATTCCCTGACTGCTGGGATACATTTGCTTCTCTTCTGTCTGGTTTATAGTGAATAATCATCTTCCACACTCTGTCGTCTCCAATTTTTAGTACTTTTCCCTTCTGCCATAGTTTTGTCAGAATCGACTCTTTCTGCTGGTATGATGGTATCTCAACTAATACATGTCTTGGCTGCTTCCTCATGGTCAGGTTGGGAGCATACACTATGAGCCCTTTCAATTAAAACTCTTATGGTGGATTACAAGTTATACAAGTGGTATAAAGTTACACCAGCTATGTTATATGGGTTGGAGACAGTGGCATTGACAAATAGGCAGGAGTCAGAATTGGATGTGGCAGAGTTAAAGATGTTAAGATTTGCACTGGGTGTGACAAGGGTGGACAGGATTAGGAATAAGTATATTAGAGGGTCATCCCAGGTTGGATGGTTTGGATACAAAGCCAGAGAGATGAGATTACATTGGTTTGAACATGTGCTGAGGAGGGATGCTCGTTATATTGGGAAAAGGATGCCAAGGGTGAAGCTGCCAGGTAACAGGAAAAGAGGAAGGCCTACATTTAGGTTTATGGATGTGGTGAGAGAGGACATTCAGGTGGTTGGTGTGACAGAGAAAAATGCAGAGGACAGGAAGAAATGGAAACAGCTGATCCACTGTGGCGACCCCTAACGGGAACAGCCGAAAGAAAAAAGAAGTGGTGGATTACAAGTCCATTTGCTTAACTGTGGTTTCATAAAATTAATATAGTCTGTCCCTTTCAGTTTCTTTTGTAATACAGAAAATCTCAGGTTTTCTCTGTGCATGCTGTGTTCTAACAATATCACTTTTGGAAACCACCCCTCATGAGAATTCTCATACTTGGGCAGTCTTTTCTTCATTTCAACCACTGATTTTTGCAGTTTAATAGCTATTTTAAACTTCTTCAATTTTTCCAGCTTTTTGTTATTTGAGTTGATATACTTCTTCAGTGTTTCATTTATTATAATAACCCTGGGTTCAATTATTTTAATCACCTTTTAGTTATTTTTTCTCTAACTTACATGAAGCCATCTTTTGCACCAAAGCTGAAGTTTGAACTACTTTTTGCTTAACAGCTGTAGGAGTCTTCCCATCCAGTGTTTTCTCTTCATCTTTTCTACTTGATTGTCTTTCAGGCTCTCTAAATTTCTTGCTTGCTGGCACTCAGGCAAGTACCTGAAGTTTACTCAAGCTGGCAACATCACTGGCTCTTATTTTTCAGTTTCTTTTTTCACACTAGGGGAGATGAAATTAAGCTATTGATCAATGTAAAGCCAAACTGGAAGTCTCCTCAGTTGTAGTCTTTTTGTATGATTTTCAAAACTCAAGTGTCTGAAGCTATCTGGTGCCACAGAGGGAAGTAAAGACCTAGACTGTGGGACAGTGTTACTGAAATGACATGGTAGTGAGGGGAAACACATGAAGGGTCATATAGTCAGTCTGCCTACTTAAAATGTTCTTAGTTTTCGGAGGATAATCTCTTCTTTTTTGAGCCTCCCTGCCATTGCATTCTGAAATGTTGCCTGTCTGTGCCTTGCTGAGACTGTTTGTTCTGTTTCCCATAAAAGGATCCTGAACTGGAAGAAAAGTTCTTATCACATTTTGGAATAGAGGGTTGAAATATCAGAGTGCCCCTGAATTAGATTTCCTCTTTCATGGAATCTTTTAAGGTCTTCAGCAGAAGTCAAGACAAATAATACCTCTTTATCCAGGGAGCAATCAAGATCTCAGTTTTGAAATTTTCTGGTAAAGTCTGGAAACATAGCCAGGAAATCCTTCTCATCACTGACATAGTAGCATCTAGTCCAGAATCAGGATTGTCATAAGAACATTTGAGACGGTGTTTAGCTACCCAAAACACAACTAATATTGAAGAATTCTGAGATGGCAGTCTCTGAGGAAGGGAGATCTGAATGTAACTTTCTAAGAATCCAGCAAAAATATGAAATGTGAGCTTGACAATTCAATATTCTGAAGACTAAAGTGGAAGAAGAATAAAATTGTTTCCCAACTATTAAACACATTCTCATCTTTGTTAAAAAGAACAGGGTTATCTCCCAAAAGATGTTTGGTGGCAGATGGTTTTGACAAATACATCATTGCAGGGACTGATCTGGGGTTTCAAAAGAGAAATTTGTATGTGCAAGGAACCTTATATAACTTATTAGAGATTTTGGAGAAAGGAGGTTGGCTGCCTGGAAAAAACACCCTTTAATGCTGGCAAGACAGGAAGAAGTGCTGCAGGCTGAGAAAAATCTACCTGTAATAAGTCATATATTTGCTAACATTCTAGAATTCTTTGTTTTGCTCCCACTAAAGCAATTTTCTCATTCTGGCCATAGTATCAGAAAAGCGAACTCTTTGGAGGCGGGAGGGATGGGTCTAAAGAAAAACTTTCATCTGCCTACATCCTGACTTTATGACGCCTGGAATGATGCACCTTTATACAAACACTGCCATGCCTGACAAATGCCATAAATCTCCATCATGGCTAATGACAAAGAATAGTTATGTAAAATTTTACCATAACCATAGATGTCCTTCTCTTTTATATGCTGCAGTATTCATAACATGAGGGAGTCCAACTCTGGTGGACTCGTACTTCCGGCCACTATACAAAAGTCTATTGCTACTGTGAGGTACGTACTATGTTACACGGAATCTAAAATGTACATCGGTCATACAGTGATGTATAGTATAAAGCGTACATTGGCACGTACCAGGCTTCTGAACTAAATTCTGCCAAATGAGCCAGCCTGATTCAAGGTGAGGAAAACATGCCACCAAAAGACAGGCAAGCATCAGGGAGAGGGGGGAGCAAAGTAATACTGCAGCATATAGAAGAGAAGGACAGCTATGATTATGGTAAGATTTTACACAACTATTCTATGTCCTTCTAGTTATATGCTGCAGTATTCATAAGATGAGGGAGAGTATCAAAGTTCTTATTGAAGAATTATTGAGCAGAGGAGCAAAAACATTCTCCACAAACCCATGCAGAATAGCCCTGGCAAAACCAGCTCTGGACCTGCAAATGCCATCAAGTTTATAATGTTTTGTGAATGTATGAACAGAAGACCAAGTAGTTGCGTCCCCAAAGACTGTGATGAAAAAAACCCACAGAGTACTTATCTGAACCAAGGTTCACAACTTGTCTGACGAGTTACATCTGGAACAGACCATTGGATAGGTGGCAGAAAAGTTCTGAGGTCTGGTACTTGCCGACGTCCATTTTATACCTGACCTCACTTTATGACAGGCATACATTTTAGATTCTGTGTGACACTGCATGTACCTCACAGTAGCAATAGACTTTTCTATACTGGCTGGACGTATGTGTCAGCTGGAGAGGGGCCTCCCTCATGTTATGAATACTGCAGCATATGAAGAGAAGGACATTTATAGGTTCTCAGGTAAGTACTAGACTGACTGCCCTTATAGGCCATTTTAAGCCAATTTCCCTTCTGTGCTCAAAATAACCTATCCCATTTGGTTACAGACTGGCCATACCCATCCCATGGTCAATAATTAGAAGTTATGTCCTTACCATAACGTTCCATGTGGAGTGTTCATCTCGCCTTTGTTCTTACACCTGGGTTCGGAGCCGATCCTCGGCTCCGTGTCGGCCGCTTGGCAAGCTCTGCATCGAGAAGAAGCTCGAGACCAACCTAACTCCCACAATCCCCCTCTGCCTTTACCTCAGATCTAGTTTGCAAGCAAACCAGAAGTCAACAGAGAGTAACACATTCATGCCAAAAACAACATAACTGAAAGAAACATATACACATATATATATATATATATATATATATATATATATATACATATACATATATACACAACAACTGCGTAATGCAGAAGCAGGAGAAACCAAACCAGACACCAAACTGGACGTTCTTCCTGAGGGTGGGAGGGTGGGAATGTAAGAACAAAGGCGAGATGAACACTCCACATGGAACGTTATGGTAAGGACATAACTTCTAAATGTGAGTGTTCAATCTCGCCGTTTGTTCTTACACCTGGGTAGCGTCCCTAGCTCCATGTTCCTGAGGAACTCACGGGAGAAAGTTCTTGAGCACAGTGGAACCAAAGGTTGCCCTGTCCCTAGAAACCCTGTCTACCTTGTAATGAGAAATGAATGTATGTGGTTTAGACCAAGTGGCAGCTGCACAAATAGTGTCTAATGGTAGCGAGCTGCATGAGCCAGGGATGTAGATACTGATCTTGTAGAGTGCCCCTTGGGTTTGACAGGTAAAGTTTGTTCCGAAGTAGCATAAACAAATATAATGCAATCAGTTAGCCATTTGGAAAGGGTTCGTTTAGTAACTGCTACACCTTTCCTGCTGTCTGCAAAGGCTACAAAAAGTTGATCTGTTTTCCTGTGATCCTTTGTTCTATCCAGGTAAAATCTAAGTTGTCTATGAACATCCAACTTGTGTAACATATACTCCAACTTATTGGAGTGGTTTTTGAAAAAGGTAGGGAGCTCAATGGATTGATTGATGTTATTAACGGAGCAAACTTTGGGGAGAAAGGACGGATTAGTGCGAAGAGATACTCTGTCAGAGTGAAAGATCAAATAAGGATGTTTAATAGAAAGAGCCTGAAGCTCTGACACCCGTCTAGCCGATGTAATGGCCACCAAAAAGAGGGTCTTCCATGACAAATATTTCAATGGACAAGAAGAGGCTGGTTCAAACGGTGGTAGCATGAATTTAGATAATAAAAGGTTCAGATTCCAAGGTGATGTAGGAGTTCTAACTGGTGGTCTAATATGGAAAGATCCTTTCAGAAAGGCCTTACAAAGTCTGTGAGCCATAATAGGAGCCCCACATTCTTCCACATGAAAGTTGGAAATGGCAGCCAATTGCACTCTCAAAGTGGCAGGAGAAGCTCCTTGGTGGAACAATTCGGTTAAAAACTCCAAGATCTTATTTAACGGAGCTATAACAGGGTCCAATTGCTGTGTATTTGCCCAGTAAACAAAACGCTTCCATTTACTAGTGTAAGTCTTTGTAGTGGAAGCTTTATGAGAAGCCACTAGTATATTCTGAACTGCAGGTGAAAGAAGATCAGACCTGGCTAAGTAGGGAAGCGGAGCAGCCAAGCTGCTAGTTGGAGTGAAAGTAGCGAGGGGTGGGGAGCCCCTGACGAGTGGGTCAGTAGATCCGGCTCCGGGTCCAGGATCCAGGGTTCCCAAATGCGGTGTGCCAGAAGAAAGGGAAACCAGATTTGACGAGGCCAGAATGGGGCAATGAGGATAATCATCCTTTGCAGGTTGTTGGCTTTCTGCAGAAACTTTGCAATCAGGGGAAGGGAGGAAAAGCGTAAAGGAGATCCGGGGGCCAATCGTGAACCAGAGCGTCCCTGGGGACTTCCCCTGGAGGGTAATAGGGCAAAATAGCTCCTGCATTTGGCGTTCATTGGAGACGCAAAAAGATCGCAGGAAGGCTGGCCCCATTTGCAAAAAATCTCCTTCGCAACCGACTGTTTGAGGGACCACTCGTGAGGCAACAGGATTGCTCTGCTCAACCTGTCGGCTATGACGTTGGATGACCCCGGGATGTGCGTTGCTATCAGAAAGCGACCCGTGGACTCCGCCCATTGCCAGATTCTCATGGCCTCTCTGCATAGCTGATAAGACTTGGTTCCCCCTTGTTTGTTTATGTACCAGACTACGGACATGTTGTCCGTCTGAACTGCAATAGTCCCTAGAGGAAGAAGGGGAGCAAAGTGTTGCAACGCTAGAAACACTGCCCTCAACTCTAGAACATTGATGTGCAGATTGTACTCTAAATTGGTCCATTCGCCTTGGACTGTCTGTCCCTGAAAGATGCCCCCCCACCCTATCAGGGAAGCGTCCGTGGTAACCGTAGATGGCGTGGGTAGCACAAATGGTCTTCCGCTGGAAAGATTGCAAGTCCGGAGCCACCAGGCTAGGTGTGATTTGCATGTGTTTGTGATTAGAATTTCGTGTGTCAGAGGTAGCTGTTGGAACGACCATTGTGCAAACAGTAGCCATTGTAGAACTCTCATGTGCAGTCTTCCCAAGGGTATCGCAATGAGAGAAGCTGCCATGAGACCCAAGACCTTCAGAACCAGCTTTGCTGGGGATTTTCTGGATGACAGAAGGAGAGATATGTGGCTTTGTAGTGAGGCTATCCTTTCCGGAGGAAGCCTTAGAACTAAACAACGCGTATCCAATTCTGCTCCTATGAATAAGATATGCTGTGATGGCTGTAGTAAAGATTTTTCGAAATTTATGGAAATTCCGAGTTGAACACAAAGCTGAAGTGTGTAATCCCTGGCCTGAATCAGTTGACGCTGGGTGGTGGCAGAAAGGAGCCAGTCATCCAGATACGGAAACACCTGGAATCCCAGGCGTCTCAAGTGAGATGCTACCACTGCCATGCATTTGGTGAAAACCCTGGGGGCTGAGGTCAGACCAAAGGGCAGGGCTCGAAACTGAAAGTGACTGGCTCCCAGCCGAAGCGCAAGTGATCCCTGGACGCCCTGGCCATTTTGATGTGGTAGTATGCGTCCTTCAGATCTATTGAGCACATCCAGTCGTCCTTCTGTAAAAATGGAAGGATCGATTGAAGCGTGACCATCCGGAACTTTTCTTTCTTGACGAAGGTATTGAGTTTGCTCAGGTCCAGAATTGGCCTCCAGTCCCCTGTCTTTTTTGGAACTAAAAAGAACCTTGAGTAAGTTCCGAATCCTCTTTGGTCCGCTGGGACTGGTTGGATGACTCTTCTTTCTAGCAGCTTTGAAATTTCTATAGCTGCAGGGCCTCGCAGATGGGGCGGCACATCTGGGAGTCTTTTCTGCGGAATTGGGAGCGATAGGAAGGGTATTCTGTAGCCTCTGGTAACAACGCTTTTTACCCAATTGTCTGATGTAAGACTTTGTCAGGCCTGAGGGTATAAAGCTAAGCGACCCCCGACTGCCTCCAGAGCAGGACAGTCGGGCCTCCTCTCAGGAGTGCTGAAAAGGTTTCCCAGGGGGTGTATCCCTGTCACCTTGGTTTTGCGGACCCCCTCTGCCGCCAGGGCGGCGTCTTCCACCTCTGCCCCCTCCTCTGCCTCTAGAGGGGGCATCACCCTGTGTGCCTGGGAAGAACCTTGGGGTTTTCGAAACCACATTTTTCCACCACGTTGCCCTTTGGGGTACGGTCTGGATGGGGTGGAAAAACGGACTCCGACAGCAGACAGAGTCTTTCCCTCTTGCTCACACCGGGTAAGGGTCTCCTTTACTTTGGGGCCAAAGAGAGTGGCACCATCAAATGGGGCGTTAGTAAAGGAAGACTTGAAGGCCTCCGCAAATGAACATAGGCGCATCCAGGATTGTCTACGAAGAGCAATCGCTAAAGCTGCTGCCCTACTCGATCCTTCGGCTGCGTATGAGATCAGCCTCATGGACGAGTTCGCAATAGATGTAAGGGTATTGAGATGTGCTGTAACCTTCTCTGAGACAGCAGCATCTGTAGTACCCTGGAGGGTATCTCTCAACTCTTTGATTAGATCCCTCTGTAGCCGTGTGAAGTGGGTCAAATAGTTCAGGGATCGCATAGAAAAAGCCGCTGAACTAAAAATGCGCTTCCCATACCTGTCCATAGTCCTAGAATCTCTGTTAGGCGGATGGACAGATGAGGAAGATTCAGACATCTCCTTTTTCGTGGCCGCTGCCACCACCATAGCGGCCACTGGCACTTCCTTTGTCAGATAAGCCTTATCCTGAGGGGCAGTAATATATTTGTTAGGCTTTCTAGGGACTGGCTCCACCGTGTCAGGCGTCTCCCACGCTCTTGAGCAATCAGCTCCATCAACTCATCGAAGGGCGGAGTGACCCAGGAGGAGGAAGGGCGAGCACCGAATGCCTTCAGCAAGACTGACTCATCCTCAGAAGGGGGGAGGGATTGCCAATCACCTCTCTGCTTTAGGATCTCCAGGATGTCAGAAAAAGAGACATCCTCTGAGGGTGACTTTGGGGACCCTTCTGACTCATCCAAGTCAGTGTCCGATGTCAATGATTCTTGTGGAGAATCTAAGTGTCTCCTCTTACACAATCTTTTCCTCGGAACTTCCTCGGGGGGGGCATCCGAAGAAGCCTCCGAGGAAGAGGGGGCACCCTCCAGGGGTGGCTGAGACACTGGTGCTCGACGCTTAGATGTAGCCGTGGGTGCAGAGGAGGATAACGGTCCTTTATGGGAAAGAGAAGCTGTTTCTGCTGACGTGGTTGTCTGAGTAGACAACACCTTCCTCGTGAGGTCGAAGGCCCCCGGGTCCCGAGTCGAGGTATCTCCCGGTTCCCAGGAAATCGGAAAAATCCCCGAGACAGGCACCGAAGGCATCGACCCCGAGGACGGAGCCGAGTCGATCCGAGCCGAGGCCCCGAGAGGGAGCGTCGGAACTGAAACATCGGTCCGACTCTCAGTCCCGGATCCAAGGATGGATCTTCGGCTCCGAGACTCCGGTACCGGTACTGACGGAGTCGAGGTGAACGGAGCCGACCGAGAAAAAGACGGTTCTGGCACCGAGGGCTCCACAATCACCAGATCAGCCTCTCCCGGCTCCGAAGACTGGATAGGTCTCGGAGGAGGAACAGGTGGAGATAAGGGAAGGCCTTCGAGTCTCGACACCAACTGGGAGGAGACAGAGATGAGTTTGGATAAGGCCGTATTCTCCATTAATTTCTGCACCACGCGGTCTACATCGGTGTCGAAGAGGGGCCTGGAAGAGCGCGTCGAAGGAATCGAAGACGGAGCCGACCTCAACAGTGCCGGGGGAGGGAGCTCCATCACCGGTTCCAAGACTCGAGGCTCGGAAACTGACAACAGTTCAACACTCGGCCCCGAAGTCTGTGGAACCGGTGATCGAACTTTGACTGAAGAGCTCGGAGCCGATGACCTGGGCTCCGACGTCTTCGATTCCTTTGAGGATTTGGATGTCTGGTCTGATGCATCCAGAGCCTCTTGAAAAGCAGGCTTCAAAAGCCCCCTATCCATAAGTTTCCTGCGCCTATCTGTCATGACCCTTCCACTGAAAGAATGACAGATTGAGCAGTCTTCTTGCAGATGCAGAGGGCCAAGACAGTAGACGCAGGAACTATGATTATCAGTCACCGACATCTTCTGCCCACATTGGCCGCGTTTAAAGCCAGACTTAGCTTTCTCAGACATGTCACAAATTTAGGTACAGCTAACAGTGAAATAGTCAATATTATGTCAAGTCCAGTAATTTTGTCTAATCCAGAAAACATTTTGTCAAATCCTGTAAAAAAGTCAATCCAGTAGTCAATCCAAGTTAAAGGATGGGGTAGGCCCCGAGGGAAAACTCTAATAAAGTATATAAAAAGACTTTATACGGAACCGAGAATTCCTCGAAACACTACTAACACACACACACAGTCACTTAAAGACAATTTTTTTAGAAAAAAATTTAGGAGAAATATAAGAAAATTATAAATCTTAGCTTGAGGTTGCTCGATCTCATCAATCTGATGCGAACGTTGCAGCGGCAAACTAGATCTGAGTTAAAGGCAGAGGGGGATTGTGGGAGTTAGGTTGGTCTCGAGCTTCTTCTCGATGCAGAGCTTGCCAAGCGGCCGACACGGAGCCGAGGATCGGCTCCGAACCCAGGTGTAAGAACAAACGGCGAGATTGAACACTCTCACATTTATGTATTACCCCTAATGAGAAAAAGTGGGATCATATCATAGATAATTTGAGGAGACACATGCACAGGATAAAGCATTTAGGAGCTGCATCTGTCCATTAGTAATACAGGGGGCAATCCTGAGGAAGATTTTTCTGTTTCCCATCCGTACAGCTAAGTTGTGCTAAAAAATGGACAGGGATGAACTTTGTTTTATGTGGATGGGGAAGTCTGTTTCATAGCAGAGTCATCCTGTGCGGGATATACCTGTCCCTCCAAATCATTCTGCTCATGTTGTAGATGAGGTTTAGATCCACAGACTGAGTACTTCGGATGCCATTTGACTTGCTGATATACAGTCAATCCATCAGTAATAGGTCAAAGTATGCCTTGTATGCCAGACAAATGTCATCTCCTAGCAGTCTGTAGGATACAGAGTACAGTGACAGAGCTATGAGTTGGTCCACATAGAATATATTGTTTGGCCCTTGTATCCTTTTATAAGGTACTCTTGTGGGTATTTCATTTGCTGTGTGTGCCTGGACAGATACATACTAAAGGGGGCATTATATTCAATTATTAGTCTAATGAGTAAAGGGGAGTCAATGTCATCCCTAGATCCAGACATAATCCCTTTATTTATAAGCTGTGCAATATAGAAGGACTTTCTTATAACAGTAGACACACGCTGGTCAAAAGTTAGGTCACTATCCACACAAGTTCCCAAATCCCAAATAAATGGATTAAGTCTGAGGGGTGTATTGCCAATGTGGTAGTTCCCTGGGGTACATGACTTCCCACAGGATAAAATAATGCAGTTTTGCGCATTTAGTTTCAGACCATGACTTTGACACCAGTTATTTATTTCCGACAAACCTTCCTGCAGGATGGCTAAGTTATTTGCAGATTCCGTGACTGCTCCTAGCTTTGTCAGGACCCATCAATGCAGTATTTTTAGTTTTTGATAGCACTTTTAGGACTTGGTCTTGTGTGATAGCTGGATGTGAGTCAGTTTCAGGTATATCTTGAGGGAAGATGGAGGGGGGAGAGGGGTAACGTTAGAGCTAAACTTATCAGCCAGTAAGTTAGCTGTATTTTCAGTCTCAGTGTAGATAATATTGTTCGCAATCAGATCAGCACATTGCTGCATTTTGCTTTTCAGATTTCGAACATAACTAAAAAAATACCTTGTGACTGTGTTCGGCTTGGGTAGCTATTTTAGCTTCAAACTTGGCTTTGGTGGATTTTATTAATTTCCTGAGTTGCTTGTTTATTTCAGTGACAAGGGATCTAACATTCTGGGAATTACTCTTCTTACTTTTGGTCAAATTTCTTTTCCTTTTATTATAAAGCTTAGTGATATTATGGTTCCACCATGTGTGTTTGTTTCTGAGGATTGTCCTGCACTTGTTCCTACAGGGGGGGTCACAGCTGCATCTATGCAGCTGTTTACAGGCTGGTAGAGTGTGGTAGTGTACATTTCAGCATATTCAGTGTAGTTAACTGTGTTTGATGGGAATTTGAAGCTTGCCTATGTATCACTTAGGAGCAGGCAGTTTGTCTTATAGAAGTTTCTAAAGGTACTTTGGGTGCAAGGGATCTCGGGTTTGTTTCAGTTTTATTTCAAAGGAGATTGCTTTACGGTCAGACCTCACAAATGAAGATATGCAAGGGATGGTGTAATATGCTTCCATATTACTACGCATAAGATCCCTCCAGTAGGTACTCTGACTAATTGTTCCTGGGCAACATCAATTAGAATAAAAGGGAGACTTGGGTTCTGACCAAACACATGCTGATATGGACTATAGCCAAAAACATTCGACATACAATTTTTTGCCATCAGATCCCAATCTAACGCAATTTCCTAGTTGCATCCACTACTAGCTTTTACTTTAAACATTACTTCTGTTAGTGTCTGATTGTCTCTTTCTAGGAACCCACTTGTCTGAGGATTATTAATCAATGTGGGCATAATTTCAATACAGAAATCTTGTACCATATCTCTGTTTACACCGTTACTGAACTCTCCACCAGTCACTGAATAATTTCTGAGGTAGCCCATGCTTGTTTATCCAGCAATTAATAATTTCTTTATAATTTCAGAGAGTCTCTGAGTTCATAAAACTTCCAGCACTGAAATGTGTAAAATACTAATGGTATGAAGGTATCAAGAGTCAGGTTTAAGCTCAAGTAAATTCACTGCAGTTTTTACTCTGAAGCCACAGCCTTGCCAACAATGAGCATAGGCTTAAATCTGATATACTTCAAGCAAAAGCTCACAAAAGTCAGTAATCTGTTTCAAAACAGAAATATATTCAGCATCCTTGTTTCCTTAACTACAAAACAGTTTCTGCAGTCTGTCCACAGAACCATGCCCAAACTGAAATGCTTGGTACAACATTTTTCAATGCTTTTACAAACTTACTCTGACTCGGTTTACCAAAAGCGGTCTAATCATTATTTCTCTACAAATGATACGTGTGCATTCAATATCAATCACAAATTACCTAAAATATTCTACTGCAAGAATCTCTGCATCTGAAACTGACTCTTAGGCAAATAAAGTTATGTTGCATTATTCTGCACCTGTAGATTCTTTGCTTTCCAATGTTATGTTAATTTGTTCATCTCTGGACAATATTTAGCCCAGTGACAGGTGTGCTGAACTTTGGGACCTCCTACCATCCTCATGTACTCTGGACTCGTACCTAGTAATTGTGCTCTTTTGTCTATCCAATTTGCTATTCAATTCTGCTCAGTGAAATTTTCTGTGTCCTAATTTAAGTTAATGCCCACTGCAATTCCTGATGCATCCTCTTAGAAAATGTGCTTTACTACTGAATTCAGTGAGACAAAAGTACGTTCAGTGCCTGCTGTTAATGCCAACATTCTATCGTTTGCATGTAAAAATGCAGTATCAAACACCTTAAAGGCAAGCACTGCCATCCAGAAGCACCATATTATATTTACACACCTGACTAGGTCCAAAAATCATGTATTCTGCCACAGAAACTATCTGATAATCTGATCACAAAAGACCTCATAAATTCAGTCTTTTCCCCTCTCAGGAGCACAGCATTGTTTAGTTGTAACGGTGGATAAAACCTTCATCTGTGTCCACCTCCTCTGCTAACATTTCTAAAGCAATGTCCCTTGCTCTCCCAGTAAGGGAAAGTTCAACTCTGAGTGCATGCTATGAACTAGACAAGTCATAACCTCATTCACCCAACTACCATAGCATTATATTCATCTAACATAAGTGGGATTCTGTAGCTGGAACCCATCATGTTACCAATAACAAGGCTCAAAAAACTAGATGACTTTTCAAGACAAGTGGAGATAACTCTTCTTAAACATCCAAGCTGTACAGACACCAGGCTAAACTTATACAATTCACAGTCAAAAGTATTAGTTACTACAAGAAAGCAAGACAAAACATACGCTGTAATAAGAGTCTCAAACAAAGGGAACAAGTGCATACTTGAAGCACAGTTGCAGCAAAACAGATTCACTAACAAATACACATACGTCACCATCAACAAAGACTGGCAATTAACTTGCATGCCAAAAGGAAACCACCTCAAGGCTGTTGGAATATACAGATCAACTCAGCAAGTGAAACATGGATCAAACAGTTGGTCAGACCAAAAAAAAGGTAAAAATGCTCTGCTGTAACTAGCAGTACACTCTTCACTGAACACTTTCATAAACCAGAAGTAAATTAATCATCACCATACAAGCAGGATACATAACAGAAATGTAAGGGCTGTGATGCTACTCACTGTGACCAGATACTACCTGGCCTTTGTCAGAGGATAAAAAGCAGCATTAAAACACATCTAAAACAGCTTCTGCAAAGACTGCTAGAACCTCTCCCAACTGCCTGATGATCCCCAGAGAATGCCAACCACAGCTAAGTTCAAGTAAGGACCATGGAGAGTACTGAACTTGGGGAGGAACACCATCAACAAGTCATCGAGGCATTGAAATACCAGGAGGTCTTTTCTGTTTCAGTACTACAACATTAAGTGAAGACTCTGGAAGCAGAGGAAAGAGCAAAGGGCAGCAACCCTATACTGGCAGCAGACTGGCAGACAAAATAGTTGTCTCTGGAATAAACTAGAGAAAGGAAAATTTTAGATTCTACTTTGGACAAACAAGGGCCAACATTTGGTGTGACAGAAATAAACTAGAGAAAGGAAAAATTTAGATTTTACTTTGGACAAACTGGCCAACATTTGGTGTGATAGAATTACTTTTGAAATGTTCTAGTCTCACAAACCATTTTAACTACTACGTTAGGAATCAAAGCATCCTGCTCTTGTCTTGCTTCTTCTCTTATATTCTCTGCAGATGTCGTGAGGACTAGAGAGAGGATAGGGGAACTAAGGTACACATCAACCAGAAGAATGGGGGTAGCCAATAACCTGAGGTCAGCATCAAACCCTGTGCCTTGTATTCATGAGGTGAAGACCTTCACCATTATGTCAAACTTATCCCTCTAAATAACACACCAATTAATTAACCAGGTAGGTTTACTGGACACACAAGTCGCTTTTTTTTTTGTTAAGTGACTTGCTCAAGGTCACACAGTAGGCAAATCAGGAATGAGGGAATCAAAACTCACACCAAGGAACTACAGCTCACAACCTTAACCCACTGCTCCAACTGACGAAATACATAAGTACTAGGCTAGGTGCCCTTGTGGATTGTTTTAAGCTTAGCTAATTTTCTTTAGTGAGAATCAAACCATGTACCCCTTGCCTGCGAGGTGCACACCGTAACTATTAATGCCAAGCCTCAACCCAATATGCAAGTAAACAAAGAGTGATCTTGGTTTGTTTAACAGGTCTGATGCTGACTTCATAACCTTTAATTTTCTTAACTTTTTAAGGAGGATGTCTGACTTTCTGTGCTAGTTTTAAAGAATTAAGAATTTACTTTTTTCATAATCTCAGACTTATTAACAGACTTTTAATAGTGCGAGATCTAGTAGAAGAAAACAAAACAGGCAGAGAGTAGTTAACTTATTATGCACTGTAAAGTTTTTGTTTATATAGCTGTAGTTTTTTCATTTAAATTTAGCAAAGTTTTCAGAATCACAATTCCCTCCTTTAAACAAACAACATTACACTGAAGTGCTTGAAAGGATCAGAAGACTGTAAGACAAACTGATGGTAATTTTCTCAAAGTACATCACTGGAAAACCACAGAAGAAATGTTATGATTTTCTAAGGTAAGAAAGAGAAAGACGAAGCAAAATGCATACCTAACACTGCAGCCAATGAGGCCTATGAATAACTGAAAAACCAGGAAAGCAGAGAGGATTGAACAGACTCAATGAAATGGAAACATTGTGAGTATAGTAGGTCACGCGTACACACTTTTACAGCCAGGCTCCCTTCTTGGTTTGTGATTGCTTCTATGTGATATTACTGATTGATGCCGGACTACTGAAAAACAAAAATATCAAGGTGAGGGGACCACTCAAATCTAGCTGACATCCAATCAGATTATGTACTCTTGCAGCAATGATTATTCTGAAGCTCATCAGATGTGAAATAATGCTGACTTTATGTATTAGTTTAGTAGCACTGGACAGGGTCCCCCTTTCCCAGCTTATCATATGTGGCACTGTGCAGCTGTTTTTGTTTGCAATTCACTGATCAGCCTGCTATTCCCCTGAGGGGAACACATCACCATACAGTGTTTTGACAGGATAGCCTAAGTGTGCACTGGAGTTCACTTTTTAGTTTAATGATGCTTATTTCAGAAGTCACACAAGTACCTGAGGTGGGGGTGATGACTCATATTGCAAAATACTGCTTCTCTGTCACTGCAAAGATGTGACCTTGGAACCAGTATATGTGTGTGTGTGTGTGTGTGTGTGTGTGTGTGTGTTGGGGGGGGGGGGGTAAGGTGTTTCCTCCAAAATTCAGTTTGCTAGAAACCTAATGTAGTTCCTTTTACTATGCAGTGGTGTTTAGACAGGTTGAATGTGATTGGTTACCTAGTAAGGGAAATCCCATCAAACATATGTTGCTTCAAGACAGGTGATGTTAGTGATGCAGGTATTCAAATAAAACAATGTGTAATGAATGAGTGAGGAAGATAAGAAGAAGACCCATACTCTGTATGGTTGCAAGAGTCGTCTTAAAAAAAGGTGCTTACTGTGGATTTATTTAAATAACAGTCTGGGTAACATGTTAAAAGCAAACTTCTTTGTCATCGTTCAGAACGCACACTGTGACAATGGTTGCTCCACTAAAAAATGCATGGCAATCAGGAAAAGCGGAATGATGTGGGAATGGCCTATCAAGCTTAACTGAATAAAAGGTTCTGACTGCATCAACCTTTCTTGTCAATACCTCACAGCGTTGACACAGTTAAATAAAGTGACTTCCACCACTGTTGTTCTTCTCTGGGAGACAATGAAAGTGCAGACCATGACAGCTGTTAGTCAAACTACAGAAACAAACCATAGTGCTAGCAAATCTGCACTGTACAGACATTAACAAAGTCACTAGGGAGGGTAGCTTTTCTTCCCTCTGCAAAGCTATACTGCCAGCTGAGGTGATAGTCAAATTAAGGCAGGCAGTCATTTTCACACGGCTCAGTCTAGTTATTTTGGCTGATTTTCAGTCCTGTCCCCACATCTAGTAAGTCATTACAGCAGTTAAGCCACACACCCTCTGTCAAGGTCGTACTCCAATCATTACTGGCAGAGCTGGATCCCCCTAGCCTTTTTCATGGGCTATTGCCCTTGTCATAAATTCCTTCTCCCGCAAGATAGAAAAACTATGAAAATTGCCTACCCTGCCAACACACACACACACACACACACACACACACACACACACACACACACACACACACACACACACACACCTGACACTTCAGGGATAATGTTAATAAGTAGCATTTTTAAAGATACAACAATTTCTAAAGCAAGCCATCCAGTGACACTGATGTTGTTTTATCATCTTTCCTGCAAGAGGATTAAGCACTTCAGTCAAAGACTGACTCCATCCCTTTCCATGTAAAACTGGAGATAAAGGCTCAACAAAGATCGAGCTGCCTTCCAAACTGAAACAAAGACTGGTAAACCATATAGGTTCATAGGTGTTTACTAGGCTAATGACCACAAGGGCCTTTTTAAGCCTAGCCATGCATCCCAAATCTCTGACAAGTTCTGCTACCCTTGATTAATGTAAGCATGGGCCTGGGAGATGAACCATTTAGAGGTTAATATGAAACACAAAGTGCTCTCAGCCAACTTCTAATGTGCTAGGAGGTTAACCAGCGTCACCGAGACAAAAGATGAAAGAAGAGGAAGGAACTGCATTATTTTGTCTAATGTATCTCTGATGGCACTTTCTATATATAGTGGTAACACACTGCTTAAGTGTTCTACATATTCAAATGCACTTTCATAAAGCCATCAATGGAGCTCTAAAGAATGCACTACGGCACATCTGAACTTTAAGTTCCATAACCAAAAAGTAAGTACACCCCATCACCAGGATTGCTTTGTAGTCCAGTTAAGGCCTTTGGAATATAATGGGCTAATGTGATCTTCAGTGGACGCAAGAAACATGCTCTAGCAAACAACATCAAGATGGACATCCTGAAAAAAGCATTTCAGTTCCGCTATGAATGCTATGTTATACCTAAGGTGATGCGACTTAAAAAAAAAATGTTTACCCTCCGTCATGAAGTTCACTGAACTAAATGCAAATTAATGCAACTTAAAAGTGACCAAAAGACAATTATCAAAACAATAGCAGTATTTATCTATGAAAAACAGCAAAGCAGATGAGAAACTGCCCCTTCCAACCAGTCATCATGAGGCAACGTCACTGGATATTCCCTCTTGAGAGGGGACTAGATAAGACTATTTTACTACTGACTTACCCCCCCCCCCCCCCAAAAAAAAAAAAAAAAAAAAAAAAAAATGAAAGCATTTACATCAAATTGCATTTGCTCTGTCAGGAGGAGGCAAGTGTCTAGTAAAAGGGAGATCCTCAAGCTCAGCAAAGAAAAATATTTCCTGAAGTTTTTGATACAAGTACCAAAGTACAGTGAGGAAACAATCTGAAAAAAAAATATTCATTAAACAGATCTTACCATATTGTAAAAGATCATCTCTCTTCCCATGCTTGAACAACTGAGCCTACAATTAAAAAAAAAAAGAGAGACTGTAAAAACTACTGCAAAAAGTACCACTACTAAATAAAGCTGAAGAAACATATCACTCACAAAAGCTCACATATGAAACAATGCATGCAGTCAATTATATTTCTAGTGTGTGTGTGTGTGTGTGTGTTCCACTTTTTCGTTTGTTGCGTGACACTATCAGCTGCAGGTGCCAAATAAGGCTTCATAATAAGATGCAGAATGCATTCTACTACAGACAAAATTGCCTCTCTGTATCAGTGCAGATTAAAGTTCTCAGAAAGTGAAAAAAAGCAGGGAATGCTTCCCCCAACACAGTTTTATTTCAAGAAGCCTAACTAGCTACAGTTATACTACTGAAGCTACCAACACCTCCTCCAAATTTTTAAATGGCTGAAAGCTAAAATCTCCCTCCCCATACCCTGAGCAGATATTATTCCAATTCCAAGGCTAACATAACAGGGCATTCCAGATCAATTAGTTTAAAGGGAGCTCAGCATATTTACAAGCTAAAAAATTAGCACTGTTTAGGCAAATACGGTATTATGGAAAACTACATATACTTGGTAGTGAGAGAATGAATTTGCCTGACACAAATCCAGTAAAAGTTTTAAATGCCAGATCATGCTGGTACTGATAAAAACATCAGTAAGTCATTTGCCTTTCTACTTCTTATGTATTTATTTGTTTTCTGAGAACAGTCTATATTCTTTCAAACAAAACTGTCCAAGTGTGCAAGAGAATAATGCTAGTAGGTCTAACAAAATATCACAACCTTTCTACTGTTCTGTACATTAGCCTAAAATGTTTCAGGGGGAAAAAATAAGTTATGTACTCATCTTAACGTTCCATGTGTGTTGTCCATCTTCGCCTTCATTCTTACCAGGATGGGTTCGGATCTGACTCAGCCTTTATACACAAGCTCGAAGTCTTCCACTAGCCCATAGCTAAACCCTATCCTAGCACGCACTAGGAAAGCTCCCCAGATCTTGTTTGCAGTTATAATAAGAGTAATAAAAATAAAGGCAGTTTAATGATTCGAAATGCAATAAAGAAGGCCAGAGAATAATGATATCCAATTGTACAAACTCAGTCTTAAAGGAGTAAAAATGACCGGGGGAAGTAGGGTAGGATGTAAGAATGAAGGCGAAGATGGACAACATACATGGAACGATATGGTAAGTACATAACTTCTTTATGTGTTGCTGTCCTATCCTGCCTTCATTCTTACCATGATGAGACAGCGTCCCTAGCTCCATCTTTCTTGGGTGGCTCAAGGGAGAATATTTTTCAGAATTGTGGAACCAAAAGAGGTCCTGTAACTGGAGGCCAAATTGACTTTGTAATGAGTGATAAAGGTATGTGGTCTTGCCCATGTTGCCACAGCACAAATGGTATCAATTGGTAGTTTAGCCAGAAAGGCGGAAGAGGTTGCAATGGCTCTTGCAGAGTGGGCTTTAATTCTATGGGGGATATCTGTTTTGAGATTTATAGATGAAGGTTATACAATCTGAAAGCCATTTTAAAGAGTCACTTTAGAGAATGAAGTACCTTTCTTTGAATCTGAAAAGGATATAAATAGCTGGTCAGATTTTCTGAAGTTCTTAGTCCTGTGTAAGTAGAAATGTAATTGTCTTTGCATATTCAGTTGATGTAACATGTATTCTGCCTTATTCCCGTAATTTGGGTAAAAGACTGGTAGCTCTATAAACTGGTTCAAATTTGACTCTGAACATACTTTTGGCAAAAAGGAAAGGTTTGTTCATACGGAGACCCTGTCTCTATTGAAAAGCAAGTGGGGGGGGGGGGCTTTATAGACCAGGCTTGCAGCTCTGACACTCTTCTAGCAGATGTAACTGCTATCAAGAGAATAGTTTTCCACGTTAAAAACTCGAGTTCGCAAGATGATGCTGGCTCAAAAGGGGGAAAAATTAAATGAGTTAGGACGAAATTTAAGTCACATGGGTCTCTGATAGGTGGTCGAAGTAATAAAGTGCCTTCAAGAAATGCTTTGCATAGCTTATGAGACATCACTTTGAGGCCAGATTCACCTATATGAAAACTAGATATCACTGCTAGTTGAACTCTAATGGCAGCCGCAGCTGCAGCTTCATTGAATAATTTTTCTAGGAATTCTAGAATGGAATTAACTGGAGCAGTAGAGAGATCAATGTGGTTAAGAGAAGCCCATAATGAGAATCTTTTCCATTTGCTTCTATATATCTTTCTCGTTGAAGCCTTATGAGAAGAGATTAGGGTGTGTTTATCTGATGAAGAGAGGTTAGGAACCTGGCTATGGTTGGAACTGGAGCAGACAAATTGTCAATTTGAGGGTCTGAAGGGAAGGATGGAGCATTCCTGGCGCATAAGTCAAAAGGTCTGGAACTGGGTCCAGAATTCAAGGATCCTTCTGTAGATGAGGCCACAGGAAGGAGACCCAGATTTGATGAGGCCAGTATGGGTCGATGAGTATGAAGTCTCTTCCCAAGCAATTGGCTTTCTGAAGAACTTTGGGTATTAAATGAAAGGGAGGAAAAGCGTAGAGAAGACCTGAGGGCCAATCATGAACAAGTTCATCCCTTGGTGACTCCCCCAGCAGGGGGATAAGGGCAAAGTAGCTGTTGCATTTGGCATTCATGGATGTCGCAAAAAGGACGCAGTAAGGCTGGCCCCATTTGCAGAAAATCATCTCCGCTATCTCCTGTTTTAAGGACCACTTGTGAGGTATCATAATCGCTCTGCTGAGTCTGTCTGCTATTACGCTGGATATCCCCGGGATGTGCGTTGCTATCAGAAAATGTTGACAGGAGGTCGCCCACTGCCATACTCTCAGAGCCTCTTGAAAAAAGGGGGTAAGATCTGGTTCCTCCTTGTTTATGTACCATACAAATGACATATTGTCTATCGGTATTGCAATAGTTCCCAGTGGAAGAGAGTCCTGAAATGCTTGCATTGCTAGAAGCACCACTCTCATCTCTAGGACATTGATGTGCAAATGGGTCTCATGATCCTGCCAGGTGCCTTGGACTGTCTTTCCCAGATAATGCACCCTCCACCCTATCTGAGAGGCATCCGTGGTCATTGTGGGCAATGGCTGGGGAAGTACAAATGGTCAACTTAGCATCACATGAGTGGAGTAAAACCACCGACAAAGGTCTTTTTTGCATGTTTCTGTTATTATTTCGTGGGACACTGGCAATTCCTGCATTGACCACTGAGTGGACAATAGCCACTGTAGAATTCTCATGTGTAAATGTGCTAAGGGGGATCAAGGTTATTGCTGCTGCCATGGTCCTCAAGACCTTTAGGACTATCCTTGCTTGTGCCTTTTTTCTTTGAGAGAAGATTTAGAACCTAACATCGTAGAACTTGAACTCTTTCTGGAGGAAGTCTGGCCATCATATCTGTTGAATCCAATTCTGCTCCTATAAATATGGCATGCTGAGAAGGCAGCATGGCAGATTTCTTGTAGTTTATTGTAATTCCTAGGTGAGAGCAGAGCTGCAAGGTGGTGTCTCTTGCTTTTATTAGTAGATACTCGGTGGTGGCGGTTAGAAGCCAGTCATGTAAGTATGAAGAAACACCCGGAATCCTAGGCACCTCAAGTGAGCCGTAACTACTGCCATACATTTGAACACTCTAGGGGCTGTAGTGAGGCCAAAGGGCAGAGCTCAAAACTGGTAGTGACTAGCTCCAAGCCAAAAGCGCAGGTGTCTCCTGGATCACTGTCCATTTTTATGTGGTAGTACGCATCCCAGAGGTCTATCTAGCTCATCCAATCATCTTGTCCGAGAAAGAGAGTATTGAATGCAGTGTTACCATCCAGACCTAGGACTTTCTTACTGATTTGTTTAGATTGCGGACATCCAGAATTGGTCTTAAGTCCCCCGTTTTCTTTGGAACTAAAAAGAATCTTGAGTAAGTTCCTGATCCTGTTAGGTTTGTGGGGACTGTTTGGATGACTCTTTTGTCTAGCAACTTTTGGATTCTGCCTGTTCCCTTTGACTAGGTGGAATGTCTGGGATCTTTTTTATGTTTGGGATGGGTTAGTAAAAAGGTATGGAGTAACCTGATATGATGTTTTGTACCCATTTGTCTTTCATTATTTGCTGCCAGGCTTCTGGGTACAAAGATAAGTGGCCCTCAACTGCCTCCAGAGATGGACAGGCGGGCCTCCTTTCAGGAGCACTGGAAGGACTTACCAAAGAAAGATTCTCTATCATCCTGATGCTGTGGACTCCCTCTGCCGCGTGGTCGGCGTCTTCCATTATTACTCTCCCCCCCTGCCCCTAGGGGAAGATTCACCATGCATGTCCTGGAAAGCCTCTGAGATTTTCGAAACCACATTTTTCCACTTCCTTTTTGACCATTTGGGATATGGTCTGGTAGGTAGCCAGAGTCTTTCCTTCTTGCTCACACATGGTTAGGATTTGGGCCCGAACAGGGACGAGCCATCAAATGGGCCATTTGCAAGGGAAGATTTAAAAGGATCTGCGAAGTCACACAAGCCCATCCAAGAATGTCTCCTTAGGGAAATTCTTGAACCAGCTGCTCTACTCGCTCCATCCGCTGCATAAGAAATCAGTCTCATGGAGGAGTTGACAACTGAATTTAAGTTAGAGAGCTGACAGAAAACTTTATCTGAAACCCCTTTAGCTACTGAACCTTGGAGAGAATCTCCTAACTCCTTCAGGAGATCTTTCTGGAATCTGGTAAAATAGGTCAGGTAATTCAGTGATCTGAGGGCAAAAGTCGCTGAAGGAAAAATGCACTTTCTGTATCTGTCCATCGTACAAGACTCCTTGTTCAGTGGATGAACAGAGGAAGATGTCTTCGAGAGTTCCTTCTTGGTGGCTGCTGCCACCACCATAGCAACTACTGTGACTCCCTTAGTTAAAAAGGTTTTGTCTGAGGGGAAGTGATTAACTTATTTGGCCTCCTAGGAACAGGTTCTACTGAATTTGGAGACTCCCACACATTCCAAGAAACTAGATCCATAAGTTCATTGAAAGATGAAGACACCTAAGTGGAGGAAGGGTGAGATTCAAAGGCATTCATGTACACATGACTCCTCTGCCGAAGGGTTGATAGGCGTCCAGCTGCCTCTCTGTTTAAGTATTTTGTAGCTTTGTATGTTAGACAGAGATCACCTCTGAGTAGGCGATATGTGACGGAG
This sequence comes from Protopterus annectens, assembly GCF_019279795.1. Classification (NCBI taxonomy): domain Eukaryota; kingdom Metazoa; phylum Chordata; order Ceratodontiformes; family Protopteridae; genus Protopterus; species Protopterus annectens. Next base: position 89,797,726 of record NC_056733.1, read on the forward strand.
TAAAGCTGGAGTTTTTTGAGACGGTCTACATAGGGCATCTGTTTGAGGCTGGTAATCCTCTTTGTAAGGTATTTCTGCGGCCTTTCCAGTTGTTGTAGATGTCTTGTGAGGTACATACCAAAAGGGGCGCTGTACTCTATAATGGGTCTAATGAATGATGAGTAGAGGGGGACAATGACCTCTTTTTTTCTGGATGAGAAAACTTTTGTGATGAGGTGTGCCGCGTAGAAGGATTTCCTGACTACTGTGGCGATGTGATTCTCAAAGGAGAGGCTACTGTCCCACCTGTGTCCCAAGGTCTCTTTTATCACACTTTCGGTGTTAAGTATACTATCGCCTATATTGTAGTTCATGGGTACAGAGTTTTTACCAAATGGGATGACAATGCACTTTTTGGCATTGAGCTTGAGGCCATGGTTTTGACACCAGGCATCTGTCTCAGTGAGGCCCTTTTGCAGAATGTCCACATCGTTAGGAGTTTTGATTATGGCTCCTAGTTTGCAGTCATCTGCGAACTTCATTAGCCAAAGACCTTCTGTGTTAGCCTGTACTTCAGAGAAGTAGATACCAAACAGAAGAGGACCCAGAACTGAACCCTGTGGTACTCCACTTGTCACTGGTCTAAAAACCTAACAGGGCTTCCTGAAAATGAGGGCTTAAAACCTGGGTTTCACATTGGCAGAAAATGGCTGGCAAGAACAATGATTTACAAAAAAACATTCTCAAATATATAGAATACCAGCAATCCTACCAATTCAGACAATAAGCTGAAGATGGATTTTTCAAAGAGAGGCAAAGATGCAAAACCCCTTTTTGGAAGTGTTTCATCAGCCTCTGCTGGGTCTACAATTTGCTTATCAGAAGGTCATGATGCATTAAAAAGGTCAAAACAGGCAACATAAGTATGGAATAACACAGACACATGCTAAAAAGGTACAGGACATAAGTTAGAATCAGCTGCAAACTAAAACACAAAATAAAATCTTCTACTTGCTACAGCAAGTCTGAAGAGTGGGATATTTCCTGGCAGTACAACACATGGATTTCTTCAATGCCTGTTTGCTAGGAATGGGATTAGTTAAATCCATGTTAGTCACATATGGCAGTTTTTTTTGAAAATCTTACATCTTCAGAGTTGAGGGAGTTTTCTATTTACCCCAAGGTTAAGCAATCCTTACTATACTTAGGAGAACCACACTGTATCAACACTCCCACACACGGTGGGGGTACACACTCATGAAAAAAAAACGCTTGCTTGTTGTAACTGCTCAATCAATTTTATGTGTAGGTCCTCTTTCCTAGGGTCTGCACATGCACTGTATTAAGGATAAGCCCAGACTCGGGTCTACCCATCAACAAAGTATGCATTTTAAGAGAATGCAGTGGGAATAGTAGGAGGAAATGTAACATCGCTGAGACTGATGGGCAAAGTACACCTTTTTGAAAGCTAATGATGAGTTTGAAATTAGCAGAAGGTCTGCGAGGATGTGAAGACTGTACAACCTCTGACAACTCAGTGTCCACTAAGTACCCTCATCGTTTAGCAGGTGAATAGGATTGTGAAGAATGTGGATGATGTTAGACCCTAGAGGCTCTGAAGACTCCATGCAGCTAGCTGTCACTGCATTCACAGCTAGTAAACCAAAGTCTTGACTTTCTATGCCTCTACTTCAGGTAGAAAGGCCTGATGTGGAGAACATCCATCTCCATCCAGATGACAAAGAATTCCTCTGTATTGCAATCAGAGAAGACTTCACCATGTTTACTGTGACCCATTGGGCTTGCCACAGCAGCACTCAACCAAGGGCAACTATCCGAGATTTTCTTGATTGGATCACCAGGAGTCAGTCATGCAGCACAGGGAACACTGTACATCTCTTCTCCTACAAGGTCTCTGTCACCACTACAAGATCCTTGGTAAACAGCCTTGGCACAAAGGAAAGTTTACATTTTCGCACTAAAAATGAATCCTACTGTGAAGACTGGTAGAGATGGTTGAAGGCTGCTAGCCTAGCCAGATAGAACTTTATAGATAATTCTATCATTTGTAAATATGAATGTTGAAATACAAGCTTGTCTTCTTAAATGAAAGAATATGCTTTCCCCCATGTTGAACTTAAAACAATGTGGCAGCAGTGCCCTCTGCTGTAAAGAAAGCTAAGTCAAGCATTTCTTGTTGGTCCTTTGAAATTAAAATTATTTCATGATTGCCTCTGATGTTTACAATTCGGCTCCAGTCCAGCTAGATGAGGGCTTCCTGCCTATTATTTTAAGATCCCTCATAAATTCATCTAAGGCCAGCTCCGAAAGAAAAATTGCACAAGATGCTAAAGATAATCACAAGGCCTTCTTTAGTTATGTCAGGAACCTGGGTGGCAACTCCCAGATATGCTCTGAGTTAGTTCAAAATGACAAAAAATACACTGAATCCACAGACATTGTCAACATCCTGGCAGACAGGTTCTGTGCAAACTCCCCCCCCCCCAAAGAGCAAATGTCTATCCCAACAGAGTGTAGCCTCCCTGACATCACAGATGCACAGGTGAGAGTTGCTCTCCCCAAAGCAAAAAACACAGCATCAATGGGACCAGACGGTGTCCCAGGCTGCGTCTTACACGAACTCCAAGAAGAACTGAACCCTCACATAAAGTCACTGTTCAGTCTCAGCCTTACTACAGGATATGTACCCAAGGAATGGCGTACAGCAACAGTGGTCCCACTCCACAAAGGTGGTGCCACAACGGACCCCGGAAACTATCGCCCTATACGCCTGACTAGCCTGGTCTGCAAAGCTATGGAGCGTATCATCATGAAACTCATAAACAAAGACATTGGGAAAGTACAGTTTTGTACCTACCATAAATGTAGATGTCCGATAGGTATGCATCTGCAGTCCTAACATATGGGTTGTCCTGCCACAGGCAGCCCTTCGGTCGGCCGGATTCCAAAGTCTGGGTCTGGCCTCGGCTGATGTCGCACTTCACCTGACGTCACAGCTGCTGGGGTATAAAGGCATCAGCCGACGCCATTTTCCTCAGTGTTTCTTGCCCCAGATGCCAGGTGCCCTCTAGGAAGGCTAAATTTGGATAAATGCAAATAATTCCAAACAGTAGAGAGCAAAATATATATATATACATATATACAAACAAATACACCATAATAGATTCCCCCAGCTAGCTAAAAGAGGGGTAAATACCCTAGGAATACCACAGAGGGGAAGGAGGGTGGGTAATCCTGACTGCAGATGCATACATATCGGACATCTACATTTATGGTAGGTACAAAACTGTACTATGTCCTTCAAGGATGCATCTGCAGTCCTAACATATGGGTAGAATACCATAGCCAAACTGGGGGAGGAGGCACTAAGATAAAGATGGTGTAGTTAAGATCCCTTGCAAAACAGCAGTTGCAAAACCTGCTCGGGATCTGGAGTATAAGGGAAGATTATAATGCTTGGCAAATGTATGCAAGGAGCTCCAAGTAGCAGCTTCTAAAATGTCTTTGGTAGCCACTCCTCGTAGGAAAGCTGTAGTGGTGGCTGTAGCTCTTGTGGAGTGAGGCCTGATATTTTCAGTTGTTGTCTTTCCATGAAAAGAGTAGCAAAATCTAATGCAATTTCCTATCCATTTTGAGATTGTCTGTTTTGAAATTGCTTTTCCTTGCACTCCTATTGCATATGCTACCAGAAGCTGGTCAGTTTTTCTGTTGGTCTTAGTTCTGTCCAGATAGTAGCGTAATTGTCTGTGCACATCCAAGGTATGTAGTAGTCTTTCCCCCCTGTTCTGTGGGTTGGGGAAGAATGTAGGTAAATGAATCGCTTGGTTCAAAGATACTCTGGAGACCACTTTTGGCATAAAAGTAGGATTAGTTCTCAGAGACACTCTATCCTGATGGAAGATAAGGAAGGGCTGTACTGCCATTAATGCCTGTAACTCAGATACCCTTCTTGCTGAAGTGATTGCTAGCAGGAAAGCAGTTTTCCAAGATAAGAACTGTAAGTCTGCTGTTGCTGCTGGTTCAAAAGGGGAAGTGTTAACTTTTCCAGCACAAAGTTGAGATCCCATGTAGGTAAAGGCGGTTTCCTTGGAGGATTTACATTTTGATTCCTCTCAAGAACTGCCTGAGTAGAGGATGAGAGAAGACAGGAGGATCCATGTTGTATTCTGCTGAAATTGCTGATGCATGAATCTTAATGGAGGAGTAGGACAGGCCATTGTGGAACAGTTCTGCTAAGTATTCCAGGATGTGTGCTATGTTTGCCAATGAGACATTTTCTCCCTTTGCTGCACTCCAAATGAGGTATCTTTTCCATTTGGCTGAATAAGTTTTCCTTGTGGAGGGTCTGCGTGCCTCCAGGATAATGTCCTTAACCCTCTGAGATAAATCTGGTTTATTTTGCTTTATGCAATATTCCAAGCAGCTAGCTGCAGTGTTTTCAAGTTTGGATGCAGGGTCTTGTAGTTGTTCTGTGTTAGAAGTAAGGGACATAGAGGTAGAGGCCATGAGTGTGTCCGAGACATGCTTCTCAGTAGCGGGTACCAATGCTGCCTTGGCCAGTCTGGAGCTATCAGGATTACCCTTGGCTGTTCCTCTCTGATCTTCAGTAGGACTTTGTACATCAAAGGAAGAGGTGGAAATGCATATGCTGTCAGGTTTTTCCAGCTGAAGGAAAGGGAGTCCACCCTCCAGGCAAGTGGGTGGTATGCTCTTGTGCAGAATTTCTTCAATTGGTGGTTGTGTGGGGAGGCGAACAGGTCTATCTCTGGCATTCCCCATTTCTTCGTTATGGTCCTGAAGATATCTGGATGCAGCATCCATTCGTGAGCATCCGTGGTAGTTCTGCTTAAGGTGTCTGCTAGTGAATTTTCTTTTCCTGGTACAAATCTGGCCTGTAGTTGAATGTTGAGATTCAGGGCCATATTCCACAGGTCCATTGCCTTTCGGCATGGAGGGTATGAGTGTGCACCTCCCTGTTTGTTGATGTACCACATGACTGTGGTATTGTCCGTCCTTATCAGCAGGTGACCTTCTTGAAAGAATGGTCTGAATGCCTGGATTGCATGTTTCACTGCCAGCATCTCCTTTAGATTTATGTGTAGATTCAGCTGGTCATGGATCCATAGGCCTTGTATACACTTGTCCTCCATGTGTGCCCCCCAGCCTAGGTCTGAGGCGTCCGTGGTGATGGTCTGGCTTGGATGTGGTTTGTGGAAAGGCAATCCTCTGTTCATCTGACAGGCCTGAGCCCACCACAGGAATTCTTGTTTCAGGCATGGAATTATTGGAATCTGGGCTTCTAGACTGTGCTTGTGTTGAGACCATACATTCCTTAGGTACCATTGCAACTTTCTCATATGCAGCCTGGCATGCGGAATCAATATTATGCAGGATGCCATGTAACCCAGGGCTTGCAGGACTTTCCTTGCAGTAAGCTGAGTTTGTGTTGTTAATGTCATGAAATAGACTGGTAGTTGCTTTTGTTTTTCTTCTATGAGAAAAGCCATCTGAGCTGATGTATCCAGTTCTGCACCCAAAAATGTTATCCTTTGGGATGGTACTAGTCTTGACTTTTGAATGTTGACTGTGTATCCCAAGGCTTGCAACAGTTGTATCACATTTTCCAAATCTTTTGTTAATTTTGTCTTGTTGTCCGCTTGTATTAGGCAGTCGTCCAGGTATGGGTAAATTTGAATTCCCTGAAGCCTGCAATGAGCAATTACTGATGCCAGGCATTTCGTGAATACTCTGGGCGCAGTAGATAAGCCAAAGGGCAATGCTGAGAATTGATAATGCTCTGATCCTGCAAGAAATCTGAGGTGTCTTCTGCAATCTGGTCGTATAGGGACGTGCAGGTATGCCTCCTTGAGATCTAGAGTCACCAGCCAAGACTCCTTGCCCAGCATGGGAAGAAGTTGCTGGAGGGTCAGCATTTTGAATTTTGGAACAATGAGGTATGTGTTCAGTGCGGACAAGTCGAGAATAGGTCTCCATTGATTTTCTTTTCTTGGTACAAGGAAAAGCCTGGAGTAAAATCCTTGGCATTGTTCCAAAGGTGGTACCTTTTCTATAGCTCTCATCCTTAGTAAGTTGTTGATTTGTCTTTGAGCCTCTGTTTTTTGGCTTGGTGGTAGGTTTGGTATTCCTCTCTTTTTTGGTAGAGTGTGGAAGTGAAACCTGTAGCCCTTGTCTATTGTTTGTAAAGTCCATTTGTCTCCTGTAATGCAATGCCAGTTGTTGGAAAATAAGGCTAGTTTTCCGCCCAAGGGTGCTTCCAGTTGTTCCCTGGTAGGCGGAACCAGAACCAAGTCATTGTGTCTGTCCTGTGGAAGTGGTTGTAGTTGCATCTGTGGCAGCACTTCTCTGGTTGGCAGGTTGCCACTGACGTCCCCTGTAGGCACCCCTAGATTGACCTCTGCCTCTTGGGCGTCTATTTCTGCCTCTCTGTGCTCTGGAGGTGTCTGGAAAGGGCCAATTCTTCGAAGGCCAATTTCTGCTAAACCTCGGAGGTTGGACCTGTAAGAAATCCTTGACTGTTTGGACAGATTTTGCTTTTTCTTCCACTTTCTTTAGAACCTCCTGTGCAGGGGAGCCAAACAAACTTTGTTTCTCCATAGGAGCATCTAGGAGTTTTGACTTAACATGGTCTGGTAAGGATTGTTCTTTTAACCAGGCATGCCTTCGAATCACTGCTCCAGTCATAGCTGATCTAAAGGAAGCCTCCAGTGCATCATAGCCACATTTTAAGAAATGATTACTGACCTGCTGAGAGTTATGTACCAAATCCTGAAGGGACTTGCGGTCTATAGGTTCAGGAGAGGACAGTTTTTTATTTAGCTGGTCTAACAAAAATTCCTGGTACTGAATCATATGAAATTGACAGTTTAAGGCCCTGGCCGAAAGAGTAGCAGAAGTATAAACCTTTTTACCCCATCTCTCTAATGCTCTAGATTCCCTTTCAGAGGGAAGAGGGTTTTGGCAGAGGCAGCTGCCACACCTTTAGGGCCCTGTGAAATGGTTTCTGGGTCTGCAACATGAGCCTTATACAAGTGGTAGTGTGTGTCCGGGACCCTGTAATATCTGTCAGGCTTGGCAGGGGCCGGAGGAAGAGAATCAGAGGCAGTACTGGCATCATTATATGCATCATCAACAACTGATAGTACTGGAGGAATGGCTAAAGGCCTATGCTGTGGTAAGTGTAAAAAAGTCCTTAGCCTTTTCCTTGAATCTGAAAAATCCTGGCCCTGCCATTGGAAGTGTTCCCTCATAGAATGTAGGGTTTCCCCAAAAGAAAATTCTTCAGGAGGAGAAGCAGAAGGAATGGAGTCTTCTGCATCAGAATCCTCATAAGGAGAATATGGGCCTTCCTGGTGGTCTGAAATATCTGAGTCATCCAAGGAATAGTCTGTAGAGACAGGTTCCGGGGGTTCATTCCTAGGCCTCTTATCTGGAGGAGGTTGAGAGGCCCTGTCTGGGTGAGGTTGGGATCCCCTGATCAAAGAAATAAGATCCTTAGCCAGGCTGAGTATCTGGGAACTAGAGGTAGGCCTGTGTATGGGAGCTTTAGCAGGTAAGGCCTTAGAAGATTTAGCTGCTTTAGCCCTGGAAAAGGCCTTGATAGACATAGAAGCAGGGGGTCTAGCAGCCCCACGCAGGGTAGAAATGTCTAAAGGAATAGTGTCTGACAAATCCTGGGTGCCTGCTTCTGTAGCAGTAATTTCAGTAGCAGATTCAGCCATGCTCTGTGAGGCCTCGGTTATCGGAGGCATGCTTTCGGCCGAAGGAAGAACCGAGGACTCGGTTTGAGCCGAAACCGAGACACTCGCGGTTGGCCTAACCGTGGTTTCAGCCGAAACCGCGGACCGCGAGTGTCGGTCCTTTTCCTTGCGCTTTTTAGCTAAATGTGTAGTCGGAGTCTCCGACGGCATTTTATATGCAAAAGCGGGACCAAAAAACTCCTCTGCAAACTCCGACCGACGTCTAAGCGTCCGTCGGTTGAAGGAAGCACAGGCTAGACAAGCTGATACGTCATGATCTGGGCCTAAGCAAGGAAGGCAGTAAGAGTGGAAATCCTTATGAGGTATTTGTTTCCCACAAGTTAAACAATTATTTACTTTGTCTGACATCGGCTGAGGCAAGAAAGAGTCCCCAACGGGGTACTTAGCTTTTTTAGAAGTCTTCGGTAGTAGAAATCTCTGGATCTGACCGACCGGCACTTGCGAACAGCTTCTGCTTCGGGCACCGCGCGGCAAGAAAGACTGAGGAAAATGGCGTCGGCTGATGCCTTTATACCCCAGCAGCTGTGACGTCGGGTGAAGTGCGACATCAGCTGAGGCCAGACCCAGACTTTGGAATCCGGCCGACTGAAGGGCTGCCTGAGGCAGGACAACCCATATATGTTAGGACTGCAGATGCATCCTTGAAGGACATCCTCCAAACACTGGATCCTACCCAATTCGGCTTTGTTAAGGGCAGATCTTGCCTCTTGAACCTGGTCGACTTCTTTGAAACAGTCACCAAGGCCATAGATGAAGGGAAGGTAGTGCACACAGCTTACCTGGACCTCGCAAAAGCCTTCAACACAATATCTCACTCGGGAATCATAAATAAGCTCACCAGCTTAAATATCAACCCCTATGTCACAAGATGGGTTGAAAACTGGCTCAGGGATAGAACCCACATGGTCAGAATTGCAGGTGCCATGTTCGACTCTAAACCAGTTACAAGTGGCGTCCCACAAGGCTCAGTCCTGGGACCACTCTTGTTCGGTATACATTTCTCTGAGGTACAGGCTAACATGGGAGGACTATGGCTGACCAAGTTCGCAGATGACTGCAAACTGGGTGCCATAATTGACTCGCCGACTGACACAAGCATCCTCCAAAAGGGTCTCACAGAGATGGATAACTGGTGCCAGAGCCATGGCCTAAAGCTAAATGCCAAAAAGTGCATAGTCACCCCCTTTGGGAAAAACAAAGTGCCCACAAATTACCACATAGGTGGTAATCCATTAAGTATGGAAGAAGTAATTAGGGATTTGGGGACCCAAGTAGACAGCAATCTCTCCTTTGAGAATCACGTTGCCAAAGTGGTTAGAAAGACCTTCTACATAGCCCACCTTATCACGAAAGGGTTCACATCTAGATCAAGAGAGGTCATTGTGCCCCTCTACTCATCAGGCCCATAATTGAATACAATGCCCCATTTCGGCTGTACCTTACCAGACACCTGCAGCAACTGGAAAGACCCCAAAAGTACCTCAACAAGAGGATCAAGGGACTCAAACAGATGCCCTACGCAGTTAAGCTAAAGAAACTCCAGCTCTACTCAGTTGCTTACCGCCTACTCAGAGGCGATCTGTGACGTATAAAGCCATGTCCAACCCAGAATTAATGGACATGCTCCACCTCAGGAAATCCAAATCCCTTAGAGCTACACGCTCCGGGGACTTAAACCTCAGCACATAAATAAATAGGACATGCTGGAGGGACAGATTCATATCCCAGAGGCTCCCCTCACTCTGGAACAAAATCCCGCAGAGTCCCTCAATGACCCTCTTCAAGAGAAATCTTGACGAGTGGATGGGAGAACGTAGGTTTACCCCTGGGATCTCTTCTGTGTCCCTACTAGACAGAGGCACAGTAAACTAACCTCAAAAGGGCCATCCTCTGTGACCTACTATACAGAGGCACAGTCAACTAATATAAAAGGGTGGCGAAAGCCAAACACACTCTGGCTAGGCTTATAAATGCCCTAGGGCAGCTAGCCTAGTATTAACCTATGAATCTATGAACCTATGAACCTATAATGATTAGAATTTACATATGGAATGTCCTATATTGCTTTATGTAAGTTATTTTAGAAGTGTGTTTTCTTGTAGAAATAGCTAGAAATTAGAAAAATTCGACTAAGTGTTTTTCTGTGATGTCAGAACTGTACCACTGATTTATTTTAAGTGTTTCTGTGTGATCTCTGAACTCTCTTGACTAGCACTGACTGTGTAGTAGAAAGTATTGTCTTGTGGTTTCAGTTATTTATTATTAAACATTTTAAAACCTTTTAACTGTGGCTGGTTTATGAAGAGAGAATTTGAGCTCTAGAGTACATTGCAAATTTATAGAGTTTACTGTCCAAGTCACTCCAAATAAGCTTTGACTGATTAGTCACACTTACCACAATTGGATAATAACATTGCACAGTAATAATTGGACACCTTTTTAAGGGCCTTTGAGTAGCTGATAAGTATAAGCTGGGTGGTGGCAGGCAGTACTACCGTATAGTCTGGGTAAAAGGGGAACCTGTGCCAGCCTTCCCTAGAAGTGTCTGTGTGGTTGTATAACCTCTTATCTCAAAGTGTGTGTCTGTGTGTGTCAGCTACTTGGGCAGGGACACGAAGCACTGGTTGGACAGAGAGGGTGCTGGAGATTTTAGCTTGCCCAGCTAGGCTGAGATCTGGACCCTATAGCTGTGCCAGTGGGGAGTCTTACTGGGGACCTGGGGAGCAAGGGAGCGACCAGCCCCGGACTGACTGTGATCTGTGTGTGCTCTTAAGGGAAATTGCACTTTACTGTGTGTATTTGTTATCCTTTCCTCTCATATGTCATATGAGATGCCCTCTCTGGTGTTAGTGGTGAGGATTGAGGCTCCTTGATTGCTGGGCCAGGGCACGGGCATCACATTTGTGTTTGGCAGCGAATGGATATCCACATCACAAATTAATTAGGTAGCATATACTAATTGGCTTGTAGTGGTGTGGGTAGAGTGAAGCCTGTAACTTGTGTACAGTGAGCTTTGAAGGTGCTTTGTACTCAAATGCCACGCAGTGAATACTCAGAGTTCAGATCACAATTGTTTTACCTTTTGTTAGCTTAGTTAGTCAGGGTGCACAGGCAGCATGTCAACAGAGTAGTATGGAAAGCTGACAAGGAGCCAGCTGGCGGAGATGTGCCAGGCTAGGCGACTGGTGCATGGAAACCTGACTGAGGCAGACCTGACTGCAGCCTTGGTTACAGCTGCATCAGAAAACAGCAACCAGGAGGACAATCAGACTGGCAGTGGAGATATAATACCCTCGGAGAATGGACAGCTCAATCTTTCTGCAGTGGACTTAAAAATCCAGCTGGAGCTAAAGAGACTTGAGTTGGAGGCCAGGCGTTTGGAAATAGAAGCAGATGAGAGACGGAGGAGTCTACAGGCTGAGGAGATTGAGAAACTCTTACATCTGGAAGCTGAGAAAAAGGAAAGACAGAGGCAGCATGAGAAGGAGATGCTGACTCTTCGCCAGAATCATACAGGTAATGGGGAAGAGAATAACTGGACCCCAGAAGCACAAAAGGTCAGTACATTTCTTCCGCAGCTTAAAGAGGGGGATCATTTTGACAGTTTCATTCATATGTTTGAGAGAGTATGTAAAACGTATGAAGTTGACCAAGGGCTCTGGGTACAGTTCCTGACCCCCATACTCCATGGTAAAGCTGTAACTGTTCTGTCCAAAATATCTGACGTTGCATGTTTTGATTATACTGTTGTAAAAAAATTGTCTTTTAGAATTGTTTAAGCTAACACCTGAAACGCATAGGAAAAAGCTTTGTGAGCATAGACTCAAGGCAGATGAAAGTGTGTGTGAATATGTTGCTGAACTGAGCACTTATTTCCATAGGTGGGTGAATGGATGTCAGGTCACCTCTTTTGAAGGGCTGGCAGACCTTTTGGTGAGGGAACAAGCCCTTAGCACTTTCCCTGAGGACATGAGGATCTGGTTAGCTAATAGACAATGTGCTACTTCAGATGATTTGAGGAAGAAGGGAGACCTATACCTGGCAAGCAGGGCAGCCCTGCATAGGAAGGGGACCCCCAGTACTGCTCATGGGTCTAAAGGAACCCATGGTGGGAAGCACAGATGGCCACAATAGAATTTGCCAGTAACAGGAGAAGCCACTAGTCCAGGTACACGTTCAGGAGCTAGGGTTAAATGTTTTGAATGCAACCAGTGGGGCCATGTGGCATACAGGTGTCCACAGAGGCAAGGTGGGGAACCAAAGGTGAGGGAGCCAGTAAGTGGGAAAGACAAAATGCCAATAGTAGGTTGTCTTGAGACAACAGGGGTACTAAACTACCGGCCTGCAGATGTACTGATAGGGAAGGATTTGGATGAGGCAGTACCATGTACTTATGCAGTGACACTCGGTCAGGGTAGGAGACAAGCATGTGGTCTGGTAGACTGGGGGAGACCCAGACAGACTGTATACTTGCAGCCAGGACTGGTGAGATGGTTACTTCAGGGAGGGAGCTACCCTGTAGCAGTGAGCCTGAAGGTGAGCCACAGCTGCTTGGGGATACTGATGGTCCCTTGGATAGAGTGACTGCAAAGGTAGAGGTGAGTAGTAGTACCCAGGCTGAGAGTGAGGCACCACTGTCTGAGGATGCCAGACTTCCTGTGGAAGGGTAGCTGGGAAGGATTACAAGAAGAAACATTCTGATACTTTAGAACAACTCCGGACTGTACTTCAAAGGTACAAAGGTTTAAATTTGGACAACATGTATTTGAACGAGTGCCTTAAAAAGCATATTGTGCCTAAAGGCCTTAGGATATTTACATATCCTAACAATGTTGTACCAGGAAGTGAATTTCATACTGATCTTTTGAGAGCCTTTGATAAATGTGGCTTGGAAATTGTTCAAGCCATTATTAAGAACAATGAGAAAGAAATTTGTAAACTGAATGAAGCTATAGAAACATATAATAATAGGATTGTTAACAGTTTAATGTTCACAGTTGAATATTAAAAGAAAGGACAATATGATATTATGGTACAGATAGATAAAAAACGTCAAGATATACTTGTCAGAAAACACAAAAAATTAAATTGTGACATTAAGGAGTATCAGGAAGGTCAGCAATACCCTGCACCTCCACCTACCTGCCCTACATACCCGAGAGATGGCAGCAGATTTTCTGCTTCCAATTCTGGTAATTATTCTGAAGGCAACAATGGTAGTGGGGAAGGGGGTGAGATGGAGGGTAGAGATGTGGATAGTCACGTATATGGCTGGCGTCAGTCCAGGCGGCTGAGACGATGACGCCGCCATGCCCCAGATGTCAGAAGACCCTAATGTCCGAGGCATCTGTCGTTAAAATCTGACTCGCCTCAGCGGCCGTCAGGAGTGAGACCCTTTGGGTGACATTCCTGAGCCTGAGCCAAAGCAGGAGGCAAAGAATCAGGGTTCAGGGCTCGCCTCTGCAAACATCTTCCACCACATTCAACACAGGAGGAGGTATAGCTAAGGGCCTATGCTGGGGTAAAAACAAGAATTCCCTCTTTTCCTTCAGGAATCCAGGTAATCCTGGCCTTCCCATTCTGTGTGCTCTCTCATGGAATGCAGTCTCTCTGAAAAGAGGAAATCCTCAGGAGGAGAAGCTGTCCACATCAGAATCAGAATAAGGAGAACACTGTTCAAAACTATCAAACTCCTGATCCACCCTAGGCCTCTTTATCAGAGGGGCATAGAACCTCTAATCATAGTAATCAAATCTTCTGCCATTTTAAGCATATGTTTCTTAGTACAGAACCCGAAAATGTAGGAGAAGCCCCTGAAGCCTGAACTTGGGGCTTCTCTCAAAGAAGTTTTGGCAACAGAAAGGAGGCTCACTACTACCTTGGGAAGAGGGAGAAGAAAAATGTACCCCTGAGAAGCCTCCTCAGCCTGGCCTACCTCCTGAGAAGGCACATCCTGTACAGCAGTAAGTTTCTGCTGAGACTCCATAAAAACTCTCCAAAAACCTCGCCCACTGAGAGGCTCTAGAAGAAGAGCCGGCCGACTCACTCATACACCCTAGGCTTTGTCCTTGGCTTTGTGTTGGATTTGCGCATCCGGGGCATCCGGCTGATCATTAGCATTTACGCTTCTTTTATAAAACCAGCTTCAAACAGTAACCTGGCTAAGTCTAATAGCCTCTTAATAGTGCGTTTAAACCTAGCACAAGGCAACAACACAGCGTGGAGTGCTCAGGCAAGGGTATGGTACACAATGGTAAAATCCTATGAGGTATCTGTTTCCCACAAGACAACAAGTTATTTTCTTTTCTACTTCTTAAATTAAACTGATGTTCCCCATGTGGATAGTCACAAACCTCTTCCTAGGCGCTTGGAGAGGATTCGTAATCAACAAAACAGTAAAGGAAACAACCATTTTTATAGGGGATTTCATCCACTGAGAGGGGGAGCAGGTTACAACAACAGGAACAAAAACTGGTAGCCCCCACACTTGCCATGACTGTACATCATAAAGGGGACAACTATGAAGTCATTAGTAGGTCTAGTTTTCTTATTTTTAACTATAGTAATTCAACAGTGACGGAAACTTTCTTCAGCTTATTTACTAAGGGCTTTAAATATGTTCCCAAACGAACTAGCAATATAGCTAGGGTTATCATGGACCTTAAAATCTTTATAAGGAAACTCAATCTGGAGAATTTATTTGGAACGGATTCCAACAATGGGTATAGATCTATACCCAGTAGGTCCAGTACTTTTAATCCTCCTGAACATTCCCAGTTGAGAAATCTGGAATTAAGAATAGAGAAGCAAATTAGGGAGATATCAAGATATAAGAAATTTATACCAAACCTTGATTTACCTGAGCATTACTTACTTATTCATCTCAGTATAAATTCTAATGCTAGAGTTATGGAGCCAGACAAAGGGGGAGGTATAGTCCTTATGGATAAGATTGTGTATGAGGGTAAAATGAACTCCATTCTATATGGTGAAACCCATTACAGGCAAGTATCAATCAACGAGATCAATATATCTTACAAAAACATTGACATGGCTATTAAAGACCTATTTGATCAAGGGGTTATAGATAACACCTACCTATATTTGGAGAACAAGACCCGGAGGGTGACTTCTATATCTGGAGTACCCAAAATACATAAGGATGTCAACCCCCCCCCCCTTAGGCCCATAGTAGCTGCTCAGGGTTCTAAGATTTCCCCCTTATCGAAGTTTCTGGACTGGAAATTAAAACAACTATGGGGTAGGGACAGGTATCTACTTAAAGATTCATGGGAATTCTTGGGTAAAATAACCCCTGAATTAAATGTTCCAGATTTGAAATTCCTTACTATACACATAGTTGATCTTTTTTCTGTTATACCTCACAAAACAGGCTTAGCCTGGTTGGAGGAAGCACTCAGAAATAGTCCTGGGGTTAGTGACAATGAAATATTTCTTATTATGGAACTAGCCGACCTTGTGGTACACAATAATTTTTTGTATTTTTCTGGGGAATATTTCAAACAAATAACTGGAGCTGCTATGGGAGCCAATTGTGCCCCCACCTATGCAGACATTATCCTTTCTGTATGGGAGAAGAAATATGTTTTTAATAGCGAATATTGTAAATATTGGAGCCTATACACTAGATTCCAGGACGATGTCTGCATTTTTTGGATAGGTACCCAAGGACATTTACAGGACTTCATGAGTCACTTAAATCAAAGTACTAGTTTCTTGACCTTTACCCATCAGGTTATAACACAGCAGGACAACTATTTGGATGTGTCTTTAAATGTAGATGAAACAGGTTTCAAATCTACTATTCACAGGAAACCTACTTTTTCCAACACCTACATTCAATACCCCAGTTCCCAATCCTATATACCAGAAGAAAGGTATAGTCAAGGGGCAATTTGTTAGTGCGTCTCGAATGACCTCTGATGACAAAGATTACAACCTAGAATGTCAAAAATTGACCTTGATTAAGAGAGAGGATATCCGGAAGATTTTATTACTAATATAAGTAATGAAGTGAGGGATGGTAAGAATAATAAATATAAACATATCCTGGGCACAGGAAACATACATCTATCCACGGTTTGTAGTAGTGTTCAAAATTCACCAGCAGGACTTAATAAAGCCTTTATTACAGACTTTAGTGTCAATTTTAGAGTTATTAAAAACATAGTGGAAAATGTTTTTGTGATTTTACTGACCTCCCTAACCTAAAAGGGAAAACAGTGAAAACTGTTTTTCGTAAGGGGAGTAACATTAAAAATTTATTGGAACAAGGGGGGTGTTTTAATGTATTTTCCAATCAACGTAAAGGCACATATAAATGTGGGGCCTGTACACAATGCAAGAATATTTCCCACACTGATAAAATATTTATTTCAGCTAGAAATAGGTGGATAACAGCATCCACTTACTCTAATTGCAATACACAGGGGTTAATATACATTGCCATGTGCCAGATGTGTGATGGGTTCTACGTCGGGAAAACAGAAAGACACTTGAGACATAGAATATACAAACATTTGTACAAAATTCAAAAACAAAACTCCAAAAATGCTTTGTATAGGCATACTTTGGTGTGTAATCAAGCCAAGTTTGTGTTTTTTGTTTTGGAAATTTTGCCCAGGGAAACCAGGGGTGATCCTTGGGAAACAAAACTAGAGTATCGGGAGGCTTATTGGCAAATCATACTGGAAGCTAAAAGAACAGCAGGTTTAAATGACAATATATCTATTGTGCCACTGCTCAAGTTAAGAGCAGCAAAACTGTGAAAATGCATATAAATTTTAAAGTTATATTCATGGTATTTTGTGTACAATATATATATATATATATATATATATATATATATATATATATATATATATATATATATATATATATATATATGTATTTTTTAGTTTAATACCACATATACATTTTTTACGTTTCAAATATTACGTTATATGTTAGGTATTTTTTGCCATATATATTGTACATTGTCCAGCAATAGACTGTAGTCAAACGAGTTAATAATACAAATGTTTTTATTAGAAATTGGTGCTTTAAATACCAATTGTTCATTAGCTTTTTCAATTAATGTACCTTGTGACTAGTATTCAAACAGCCTTTGAGTTCTTACTTGTGTATTTGATGAAGTCAGGGATTTTCTCTGACGAAAACATTTTATATGGTCATTACTGGCGGAAATTTTAATAAAATTCTAGTGGTTGCGGTTTCGTCTCAAGACTGAATTTCTTTTTGGATAATAGACAATGTGCTACTTCAGATGCTTTGAGGAAGAAGGGAGACCTATACCAGACAAACAGGGCAGCCCTGCATAGGAAGGGGACCCCCAGTACTGCTCATGGGTCTAAAGGAACCCATGGTGGGCAGCACAGATGGCCACAATAGAATCTGCCAGGAACAGGAGAAGCCAGTAGTCCAGGTACACGTTCAGGAGCTAGGGTTAAATGTTTTGAATGCAACCAGTGGGGCCATGTGGCATACAGATGTCCACAGAGGCAAGGTGGGGAACCAAAGGTGAGGGAGCCATAAGTGGGAAAGACAAAATGCCAATAGTAGGTTGTCTTGAGACAACAGGGGTACTAAACTACCATCCTGCAGATGTCCTGATAGGGAAGGATTTGGATGAGACAGTACCATGTACTTATGCAGTAACACACGGTCAGGCTAGGTGACAAGCATGTGGGTCTGGTAGCCTGGGGGAGACCCAGAGAGAATGCATACTTGCAGCCAGGACTGGTGAGGTGGTTACTTCAGGGAGGGAGCTACCCTGTAGCAGTGAGCCTGAAGGTGAGCCACAGCTGCTTGGGGATACTGATGGTCCCTTGGACAGAGTGACTGCAAAGGTAGAGGTGAGTAGTAGTACCCAGGCTGAGAGTGAGGCACCACTGTCTGAGGATGCCAGACTTCCTGTGGAAGGGGAGCTGGGAAGGGTTACAAGGAGAGAGTTGATTCAGGCTCAGCTCTCAGACCCTACATTGCAAGGTCTGAGGCAGGTAGCTAGGGAGGCACCTGATTCTCAAGGAAAGGGGGAATCTGTATACTGGGACAAAGGGTTACTATACAGACAGTGGATCCCTAAGGGAGGGCTAGAAGGTGAGAGAGTACAGCAGTTGGTAGTGCCTAGAGCCTACCATCTGGCACTTTTAGCCATAGCCCATGATATTCCCTTTGCAGGTCATATGGGCATAAAACATACAAAGAGGCATATTATGCAAAACTTCTATTGGCATGGAATTTCCAAAGATGTAACAGGGTACTGAAGGACCTGTGAGCAGTGCCAAAAGGTAGGCAAGGCAGGAGACAAGGCGAGAACTCCGTTGATGCCTTTGCCTGCGATTGAGGAGCCATTTCAGAGGGTAGCTATGGATACTGTGGGTCCTCTGAGTACCCCAAGTTCCACAGGTAAAACCTATATCCTAGTGGTAGTGGACTATGCTACATGATACCCTGAGGCAGTGGCTTTGTCCTCCACTGAGGCAGAGAAGGTGGCAAATGCTTTGTTACAGATTTTCGGCAGGGTAGGTTTCCCAAACGAAATGATGACTGACAGAAGTGCCAGTTTCATGTCAGATCTGCTGGCTTGTTTGCGGAAGTCCTGTGGGGTGAAGCACATGAAGACCACCCCCTACCATCCCCAGACTAATGGTCTTGTTGAGAGGATAAACTCTACAATCAAGTCCATGCTACGGCCATTTGCAGATCAGATCATTGCAGATGCTCTGGCCTACCCAGTATCCATCTTGATTAACCGATCTCTGTCAGAAAGTTACGTTCCCACACTGTGGAAAGTATCTCATATAATTCCCCTCCACAAAGGCGGACCCTCCGCAGAACTAACCAATTACCGCCCCATAGCTATTTTCTCTCCACTCTCCAAAATACTAGAGAGATGCATACACTCTCAGGTCTCAGACTACCTCCTTACTAACAACC
This sequence comes from Protopterus annectens, assembly GCF_019279795.1. Lineage (NCBI taxonomy): Eukaryota > Metazoa > Chordata > Ceratodontiformes > Protopteridae > Protopterus > Protopterus annectens. Next base: position 89,816,463 of record NC_056733.1, read on the forward strand.
TCCTTTCCACTACTCAGCATGGTTTCCGACCAAACCATAGCACCACCACTGCCTTACTCTCCTTTACTAACACTATCCTTCAGCATAAAAACAATGGCTCTCTCTCCTCTGCTACTTTTTTAGACCTATCTAAAGCATTTGACATGGTCCCACACAAACAACTTATCTCTGTCCTCAATAACCTATCCTTTTCACAATCAGTCACCAACTGGTTTCAGAGTTACCTGTCTGACCGCCAACAATCCGTTGTATGGCAGAATGACACATCTCCCCAACTACCTGTCTCCATAGGGGTTTCCCAAGGATCCATCCTTGGACCCCTACTCTTCAATGTTTACACCACTAATCTAGCCTCTGCCACCAAACATGGCACACTCATACAATACGCAGATGACTCGACCATCATCTGCTCAGCCCAGTCCCTACCCAAACTGCAAAAAGTCACACAGGAAGCCTTTTCCTCTGTTGAAACATGGTTATCCGATGCCCAATTAATACTCAACCCAAACAAAACTAAACTACTCATCTTCCAACCCACCAAACATACTCAAAACAACTCTCACTTTAACATCACAGCAAAAGACAACACCACTATATCCCCAACTGAACACACCAAATTGCTAGGAGTGGAAATAGACAATAAATTAAATTTGACATTCACATATCCATGACCATAAAAAAAGTCCACAAAAAACTAGGAGTGCTGTACAGAAATAAGCAATTTCTCACCAAACAGCAAAGATTTCAATAGCAAATTCCCACCTTATCTCCACCCTACTTTATGCCTCTCCAATATATACCAACCTAAGGCAATGTGATCTAAACAAGCAAGAGACCTACTACAACAAAATCGCCAAATTCGCCACAGGGGCATCCTACCGTAGTCACCACCGTCTCTCACTTGCTGAACTGGGCTGGCTTGAACTCCCTCACCTCCTTCAGTGGTATCAACTCTCACTCGCCCACAAACTAGTAAACCATCCACTAAATGTCCCATCCCTCCAGAATCTACTCCAAACCTATCGCACCACCAGACCACTAAGATCCAGCAACAAAAATCACTTGCAGATCACTAAAGCCAATAACTCTGCTGGTGAAGCACTATTCTCTTGCTCCATAGCCAAATTATGGAACTCACTCCCACCCACAATTACCTCCGTACCATCATGCACCCACTTCAAAGCTTTACTAAAAGCGCACCTAAAAACATGCTGGCTATGCCCTTGCAACCCCCACTCTAATATCATCCACCCCATCCAACCACTACCTTTCTTTCCACTCCACTAACTACCTTGATTATAGCAAGCTGAGATACTCATAAGCCTAGTACTTATTATACAGCAGGAACTTCTCATTGTAAGATTTGTTAATGTCTGTTATGTACTTCACAGATAAAGATTCTAGTTGTCTACTGATGTACTATGTTCTTCATCTGTAAATATGTTGTAAGTAATTGCTATGCTAAATTGTTAATCGCTATGTAATCCAATGTAACTACTGTTTATTTTACTGTGGAGCTTTTCTCCCCGGGCCTCCGCTGAAAATGGACCTACGTCCAGTCGGACACTCCCGGTCAACAAATTTAAATAAATAAATAAAGTTTAAGAGGGAGTGGGGACAAACATTTGCCCCATCTGTTGTTTGCTTACAGAGAGGTTCCCCAGGAATCCACAGGTTTTTCACACTTCGAGTTGCTGTATGGGCATAGGGTGAGGGGACCTCTAGATTTAATTAGAGATGAGTGGGAAGGTGAGTGCGAGTCTCACAAGGAGTCTGTTGTGGCATATGTCCTAAACCTCAGGACAAGACTCGGGGAACTCATGGGTTTGGCCCAGGAGAACTTGGCAGAAGTCCAACAATGGAAAAAGGTGTGGTATGACAGAAATGCTTGAGCTAGAGAGTACGCTGTGGGGCAACAGGTAATGGTTCTCATCTTGTCAGATACAACAAGCTGCAAGCAGCTTGGGAGGGTCCCTACAAGGTGGTAAGAAAGGTAAGTAATGTTAACTACATGGTGGAACTGCTAGGCTGATGGCAGGGGCACAAATTGTGCCATGTAAACATGATGAAACCTTACCATGATAGGGAGGCCCTTATGCTGAGCATTTGCACTGGATTGCAGGAGGAGTTTGAGGGAGATCTGGGGACTGATCTCCTCAGTGAGGCTCGGGCTGACACCTCAGTGGAAGGGGTAGCAATGTCCCAGCAGCTATCTCCTACCCAGGTTTGAGAAATCCGAGCAGTGTTGCAGGAATTTGGGGACATGTTCACTGGGCAACCAGGGTGCACCTACCTGGTGCAGCACCAGGTGGATGCAGGACCCCAAAGGACTATTAGGCAGGCCCCTTATAGAGTGCCTGAGATTGTCTAACAAGACTCTGAGGGAGGAGGCACAGGAGATGTTGGAACTAGGGGTGATTCAAGAGTCCAACAATCCCTGGGCCTCCCCAGTGGTGCTGGTGCCAAAGAAGGATGGCAGCACCAGGTTCTGTGTGGACTACAGGAAATTAAATAGTCACACAGAGTCGGATGCCTATGACAGATGAGGCCCCAGAGCAGCTGGGTGGGGCTAAGTATCTTACAACCATTGATCTTACCAAGGGTTACTGGCAGGTGCCCTTGACTCCCAGTGCTAGAGAGAAGTCAGCCTTTGCGACTCCTTTTGGCTTGTATGAGTTCACAAAGATGCCCTTTGGGATGAAGAATGTCCCAGCGACTTTACAGAGGCTGGTGGATAAAATCCTAGCAGGAGCAGGAGGGTTTGCCCTTGCTTACCTAGATGATATTGCCATCTACAGCCATTCCTGGCCAGAGCACCTTCAGCATGTCAGGGAGGTGCTGAGCAGACTACAGAGGGCAGGGTTGACCATTAAGCTGAGCAAATGTCAGGTGGGTATGACAGAGGTCTCCTACCTAGGACATCGAGTGGGGAGTGGTAAGGTAAGGCCAGAACCTGCCAAAGTGGAAGCCATCCTGCATAGCCTGTACCTGTTACCAAAAAGCAGGTGAGGGCATTTTCAGGGACAGCAGGGTACTACAGAAAGTTCGCCCCCCAGTTATAGTACCATAGCTGCTCCCCTCACAGACCTGACAAGGAAGAACACGCCAGATAAGGTAGTGTGAACCCCAGCATGTGAGCAGGTATTCCAGAAGCTTAAAGGAGCTTTGGGAGGGTCCCCTGTATTAGCCAGTCCAGATTACTGCAAAGAAGTTATTTTGCAGGTGGATGCTTTGAACCATGGGGTGGGGGCTGTACTTAGCCAGATTTCTTGAGAGGGGAAGAGCACCAAGTGGTTTATCTCAGTCATAGGCTCCAACCCTGGGAGGAATGCTATGCAGCTGTAGAAAAGAAATGTCTAGCCATAGTGTGGGCACTGCAGAAACTTCAGCCTTATCTGTATGGAAGGAAATTTACTGTTATGACAAATCACAACCCCCTGACATGGTTAAATAGAGCCAGCCAGCAAAATTACAAGTTGTTATGATGGAGCTTGGGGATGCAAGCATATATGTCATGTCAGTGCAGCACCTCAGTAGGAGTAGCAATGCCAAAGCAGATGGGCTCTCAAGACAGGGAATGGGGTAGGTATACTCAGATACACCTAACCTTCTCAAGCGGCATTTCTCAAGGGTCACTTGAAAAACTAGCTTGCATGCTCCGGGGGGGGGGGGGGGGGGGGAGTAAAGACTGGTAGAGAAGGGTGAAGGCTGCCAGCCTAGCCAGATAGACTTTTATAGATAATTCATTTGTAAATATGAATGTTGAAATACAAGCTTGTCTTCTGAAATGAAAGAATATGCTGTGAAATGTTGAACTTAAAACATTGTGGCAACATTGCCCTCTGCTGTAAAGAAAGCTAAGTCAAGCATTTCTTGTTGGTCCTTTCAAATTTAAATTATTTCATGACTGCTTTTGATGTTTACAATTCGGCTCCAGACCAGCTAGATGAAGGCTTCCTGCCTATTCTTTTAAGGCTAAAGTTAATGACCAGAATTTACATTTGGAATGTCCTTTATTGCTCTATGTAAGTTATTTTCGCAGTGTGTTTTCTTGTAGATATGGCTAGAAATTAGAAAAATTAGACTGTGTTTTTCTGTGATGTCAGAACTGTACTACTGATTTATTTTAAGTATTTCTGTGTGATCTCTGAACTCTCTTGACTGGCACTGACTGTGTAGTAGAAAGTATTGTCTTGTGGTTTTAATTATTTATTATTAAATATTTTAAAACCTTTTAACTGTGGCTGGTTTGTGAAGAGAGAATTTAAGCTCTAGAGTACATTGCATATTTATAGAGTTTACTGCCCAAGTCACTCCAAATAAGCTTTGACTGATTAGTCACACTTACCAATGGATAATAATATAGCACAGTAATAATTGGACACCCTTTTGGATTCCACGGTGGTGCAGCGGTTAGCATTGCCGCCTCATAGCAAGAGGTTCTCCGGTTCAATCCTTGGCTGGGGTGCCTTCTGTGCAGAGTCTATATGTCCTCCCTGTGGTCGCGTGGGTTTCCTCCGGGTGATCCGGTTTCCTCCCACATCCCAAAGACATGCTGTAGGTGGATTGGACACTCTAAACTGGCCTTAGGTGTGAGTGTGTGTGTGTGCCTTCTGTGGAAGGCTGGGCACCAGGCTGGCAACTCGACACTGTAAAACTCCACTGCCAATCATGAGTGGGCAGGTGATCTGCTGTGGCGACCCCTAACCGGGAAAAGCCGAAAGAAGAAGAAAGAAGAATAATTGGTTACCCTTTTAAGGGCCTTTGAGTAGCTGATAAGTATTAGCTGTGTGGTGACTTCCGGTAATACTGTATAATCTGGGTAAAAGGGGCACAGCTGGAGAACCTGTGCCAGCCTTCCCCAGAAGTGTCTGTGTGGTTGTATAACCTCTTATCTCAAAGTGTGTGTGTGTGTGTGTGTGTGTGTGTGTGTGTGTGTGTGTGTGTGTGTGTGTGTGTGTCAGCTACTTGGGCAGGTACACGAAGCACTGGTTGGACAGAGAGGGTGCTGGACATTTTAGCTTGCCCAGCTAGGCTGAGATATGGACCCTATGGTTGTGCCAGTGGAGAGTCTTACTGGGGATCTGGGGAGAAGGGAGCGACCAGCTCAGGACTGTCTGTGGTCTCTGTGTGCTCTTAAGAGAAATTGCACTTTATTGTGTGTATTCGTTATCCTTTCCTCTCATATACTCTGGTGTTAGTGGTGAGGATTGAGGCTCCTTGATTGCTGGGCCAGGGCACGAGTGTCACACCTACCAATAGTGAAGGAAAGGAATCTCCTGTGGAGACCTCAGATGCTGATGTGCCAGAAGTCATCTCTTCTGCCCAGTGACACCATCTAGATGCAACATAAAAGCAAGTAGTGGACTACTCCATGAGAATCAGAATATGGCAAAGAAATGCACCAAGAGTTCCTTCTTTTCCCAATGAAAAAGAGGCTCTGAAGCCTCTATGAGGCATAGAGTCTGGCTTGTTGCATGGGTTCTGTGGAGACTACCTGGCCTGAAATAGTTTACAGTTAGACTGCTGAGGACTGACAACTCAAAGTTCACTCAAAATAAGTCTAGCCAACTAAACAAAATGAGGATCCATACTACAGCTCACTCTGACAACTAGTGACTACAGAGTTAGTTACAACACAAAGACAGTCTCGCCCTTCAAAGGTGTGTGTTTGGGTGCATGTGTGTCTATGCATACACATCTATGGGTGAAGCTTTCCAAATAAAATAAATGTTTTGAAATTTTCCTTCAGTCAATGAACTGTTCATCATCAGGATAATCCATATTCAAATGAAACCATGTCAGAGTTGACAAGTCCACTGTGGCTATCTCCCATGTTGGGATAAACCCACACTTACATCTTGTACTCAGTCCTGGGGCAGTTAACATGATGCAACAGCAGACAACGTTAAAGTTGGGTAGGCATAATGGTTAAGATGTTTACCTTACAGACATAAGGTGCTGGGTTTGATTCTCAAATGGGATACTTAGTTAGGCTTAAAATGGCCCGTAATACCATTTAGCCTAATACTAAATTATGACAAGACATGACATCTGGTTGTCACTTCTATCCAAAAAGTGGAAATCAGCTTCTTTCTGTGGAAATTATTTTACCAAGTACTGTCCATTATAGGCACAGAGCACAGGCATAATCAACAGTAAGATGAGGCAGAGAGTGAATTGAGAGGCAACAGAAGCAGAGGGATAGAGAAATAAGAATGAGAAAATGTAAGGGGACAGGAAGAGATACAAGTGGAAGAGTTTGGAGGAAGTGTAAAAGAGGGATGGGAAACCAGTCAGGCAAAGCATAGGTAGAAAGCAACAGGCAGGGCTAATCAAGACAGCTAGGGTGGTGCAAATGAAATGGGCAGGTTGCAGAAAAGAAATGCACTGACATAGGGGGAGGAAGGGAGGCAAAAAGGGACAGCCGATTTACAGACTGAAGACTCTGTCATATAAAAGGGATTAAGAGCCTTGGTAAGGGAAGACAGGAAGGACCCACACTACTGGTCTTGGGGCTTAGACTTGACAAGGGGGATAAATAATCAAGGAAGTAGCTAAGAGGGAGGGTGGAAGCACACTGTTCTGCAGCAGGTACCAATGGTTTGTCAATGCAAATAGCTAAGCTGTAAGTAACTCGAGCCAGCGAAACAGCAGATTGGAGAGTGCCTTCTCAGAAGTGTTGACTGTTTCAAAAGTCAGCATACTTAGAAAGGAAGGAAACTGAGAACATAATGACTGGCTGTGATAATGGACTATGGACTGGTAAGATGGATGTGTGGAGGCTTTGTAGAGAGAGATGATCTCCATGTCAAGGAAAGGCTCAGAAAGGGCAGCAGTACTCAAAACAGTGTTGGAAAGGAATATCCTCAAGACTGCTGTTTTAGCTAATAAAGAAGGATGAGGGAGCATAAACAAAGCAGAAAATAAGGGTAAGTATTTAGGTATTAGGTAGTGAGACAAAATGGACACATAAAACAGCAGAATAACAGATGTGGGAGACACAGCAAATGGCTGGCTAACATTACTGTAAGTAGTAAGATGGACAGCTCTAGGACGTGATGTGGCAGAGGAGGATAGACACTGCTGATAGTACAGAAATAAAGACCAGCAACAAGAGGGTCTGTAATATGGATGTACCATAGTACAGACTATTTAGAAATGAAAGACAAGGAAGGAATGGGGGGGGGGGGTGAAAAGGAGGCATCCACTCTAAGGACAAACATAAGGATGTAGGCGAGACACAGCATCTAGGGTAAATGCCTTTGTGGTTAAGGTTCAGAAAGGATGGAGAGTGATGGTAGGTTCAATTACACACTGGCTACCAGACATATCAAAGGGAGGAAGAGAAAAAGAATAAAGGAGTAGACTAAGAAGAAGGCTACATATGTGAGAGGTTTTTAAGCTGTCAACTACAGATTATGAGACTCGATGCTCTACAGTAAAGAAAGAGTAGGAGTTGACTAAGTTCTTTGACCATGAGGAGTTCAGCCAACATTTGCAGGACTATACCAGAAAGGAAAGAATTCTAGACAAGGTCCTAAGGAAGAGAGGTAAAGCTGAAGATTCCATTAGTAACTAATGAGCACACTAAGTGGTTTAGGGAATGTTTGTGTACATGTATCGGGGAGGGGGGAGTGTGAGACATCAAGAACAAAGATAAGTGATTTTCGGGGTCATGGATTATAATGAGCTGGAGAAGAGGATCATAGTTAGCTTAAGGAACTGGAGGCTATCTCCAGGTATCTTCTAGACCCGAGTACTCAGGGTTATGTACATGGATTTATGAACCACACATAAGAATGCAGCTTTTTTCATCCAGTAACTGCGGTGCTGGTGTTGCGGTAGCATTGTCGCCTCATAGCAAGACGTTGTCCCGTTCGATTCTCAGATAGAGCATCTTCTGTGTGGAGGCATACGTGAATGGGGCGTGCCTTCTTTGAAGGTTGTGCGTCAGGGCTGGTAACCCGGTACGTAAAAATCCACTTCCAATCATTAGCGGACCGAAGTTCCGCTGTGGCGACTCCTAACCGGGAAAAGCCAAAAGACACAAACAAACCTCATTTTACCTTCAAGTTTTCTTCACACCCAGTAGGCCCATACACTATCCATCTGAGGGCTAAACTTAGGCATTTTTTTCACTCAGTGGAAGCATGGGTCAAAACATGGGAGTGCTACTGTCATCCACAGGTTCTGAGCATTTTTGCTGGCCTATAGCCCCTCCTTTACTTGCCTAACATTAAGCACTAAGTCTATAAATAAGAAACTATGGTATGCATCATTTCAAGGGCCTACAGGGTGTGCACTATACCATCTATCCCATCCCCTAGCCTGACATCTAACCCCTCAGAGTTCCAGCCTTTGCTAGAGCTCCACTAGAGAGATGTAAAGCATGGACCTTCTCCCAGGACAGGAATGACCCATTATCTCTGCCATCTCCATTAAGCACCTGAGCAGCAAATTGAACTTGGGCCTGGGCCTTGTCACCTGGGCCATAGTCAAGCCTTTATCCTTCTATGCCACCAGGCTGAACTATAAGAATGCAAACTTAGTGAATATGGCAAAACAAAGGGCATGCCAAAGATGGAAATGAAGGGGCAGGAGGTGGAGGAGGTGTGTGTATATATATATACATATATATATATATATATATATATATACACACACACACACACACACACACACACACACACACACACACACACACACACACAGAGGAAAACAGAACAACATGCATTGTTTTGGCAGCAATAGCATAAGTCATAAGAGAGACAGCAGAAGGGATCACGAAGGAGAACTGAGACTTTTCTGATATGCTGAAGGACAGCTGCATGAAGTGAGAAGGAATATTGGGCCAGGCTGAATAAGAATGGAAATAAGATCAAAAAACAAGAATAAGCGTTAGTATTGAAGAAGTGTTTATCTTGATTTTCAATAAAGGAAGTAAAAGACAGAGAATGAGCCACTTTGAGAGGAAGGTAGAGCAGAGTTGGGAAGGAAGTGGAATGTCATCAAGACAGACAGGAGTGAGGCAGATGGAATATGATGCACTAAATGCAGATAAGGGACAGATATTACACTGGCCAACCATACAGGCCCATCTTAAATCTGCAGTGGACTCTTGCAGATACCCTGACAAATTAACAGATCAATGGGGTGCAAGAAAAATCAAGGTAAGCACAGACAAGTTAACCTAAAAGGTATGGCAAAGAAAAACAGTGGAGAACACTGTGAAGAAAAGGCTAATTTCCCCTTTTTACAGTTCAGCAATTTTCAGGACAAGTAACTTTCAAGACAGAAGTCTGCAGTTGTAGCCAATGCAGGTTTATCAAAAGGGACTCTTGTAGACTGCTAATTTTCTAATACTCTGTTCCAAAAAAATCTTCAAGCACCTTATAGACAAAGCTAGAGTCTAATTTCATTTTTGTGTTGAACTAGATTATACAATTATCTCTCGACCAACAACAGAAAAATATGTTGTTCTCAATACTCATTCAAATTTATCCATTGGACAATATCACAAGTTACAAAAAATAGGTACCTTGGTTTGCAAATGGATGGTACACTATCTTTTTCAGTCACATACAAAACTCATTGTTAATTAATTTGTAGTATATGTAAAACTAGGTTACAGAGTAAATGTCTAACTCCTAAATCAAGGACTGCTCTAGCTAAAATCATTCTCAGAGCAAAATTAGGATATGCCTTTCCCATTATTACATTAAAATCCTCTTTAAATACGAACCACTGAGAACAAATTTATAGGTTCACATGTTAGTACCAGGCTAGCTGCCTTTGTTTGCCATTTTAAGCCTAACTAATTTCCCTTTTGGTGCAATAATTAACCTATCCTGTTTGGTGTTAGACTGGTCTTACCCATCCCATGATCATTAATTATATACATATTACCCCAAGTGAGAATAACTATGATCATACCATAGATAATTTGAGGGGACTCGTGCATGAGATAAAGCATTTAAGAGCTGTCTCTGTACACAAGTAGTACAAGGGACAGTCCTGGGGTAAATTTTCTAATACTCATTCAAGCTGTACTTAAATATCAACAGGGATTAGCTTTGTTTTATGTGGATGAGGAGTCTATTCCATGGCAATGGAATCCTCTGCAAGAGATACCTCTTCGTCCAAACCATTCAAGTTGATGTTGTAGAAGAACTTAGGATCTTTAGACCAAGTATTTCTGATACCATTGGACTTGCTGATATGCAGGGGGTCCATCAATATTGGGTTGGAGGATGGCTTATATTCCAGACACGTCACCTCTTAGCATAGGTTCATAGGTACGTACTAGGCTAGCTGCTCTTGTGGGCCCATTTTAAGCTGGGCCAATTTCCCTTTCATAGGTGAGAATGAAACCTTGTACTTTGGTACTGTGAGGTAAATACCTTAACCATTACACCCAACCCCCAACTCTTTGCAATCTGTAGGACACCAAGTACAGTGACAAGGCTTTAAGTTGGTCCAAGTAGGACATATTATTTAGGCCTTTTATTGTTTTAGTAAGGTGGTGTTGCATGTATCTGCGCAGACACGTCAAATGAGGCATTATACTCAATGACTGGCTTAATGAAGGCTGAGAAAAAGGGAACAATGACATTAGATCTAGATGCAATCCCGTTGATTATAAGATGTGAAATATTGGACTTTCTTATGAAAGTGGACCCATGTTGGTCAATTTTAGACACACACACACATATATATATGTGTGTATACGCACACACATGCATCATCCAAAGAACACCACTGTCTCCTATAATTAAACTATCCCCATGTGATGGGTTCAGCAACTTTTCAGCTCTCCACCTTCCTTTATAAAGTTACCATTCAAAACGAGAGCCCACCATTTTCCTCTAAGTTAGTGGTTAGAACATGATGCTCTAGTCTAAGAGGGAATAATAAAAAGATACTCAAATGTATGACACTCTGTCATAAAATCTGCCACATGTGAGAAAGCATTAAGGTTAAAATAAGGCCAGCATCCTGAAACAAACTGCTAAATGAACTAAGAAAGCAGCAAACATTGGTAGGTTTCAAAAGTAAACAAGGACTTGTTCTTTTATGAAACAAAAAAGCAAATGCTTCAGAAAGCAGGGTGGATTATGCACATTACTACTAAAATAAATCCCTGTACGAGTACTATTGGTCTATACTCCTATGCATAATCCCAAGTAAGGTTACAATGCCTCCTGTTATTGTAACCCAGAAGAACAAACAGATAAAATCCACAAGAAACAGCCAGTTGCCAAGGACAACAGGTAACAATGGGTAAAAATAATTTATTGTACTCAAAACTGTTAAGAATACCACAAACTAGTTGAGCGCTTTCATACGAACAGTGCTACGGGACTTCTTCAGAACTAAAAATACATAGCATCTCCTCAGTTTAAAAAGCATCACTCAGAGTAAAGTTGATTGGTTAATCAATTAAACACTCAACCAGTTAACCAACAGCCAATGGCATATGCAAGTGAATACATGAACAATGAAATAAATAAAGTAAATGTTACCACTCTAAATGCCTAAGCTTTAATACCCAATTTATACTAAAATATTTGTTCAGACCTGGATTGATAAAAGCATTAAGTCGTAGTTGCCACTTTAATTCACACAAATCTAAATATTCAGGTAAAACTCTACCTTGGGTATCAAATAAAATATGATGTATAATAATAAAAAAAAAAAAAAAAAAAAGGCAAAGTTACATTCAGAGAATTCTCTAACATGCTTAAATAATGCGTTAGTTATGCTGCCTTTTTTATGTCTAATATATGTTCGTATATTCTTTCACGGAAATGCCTTGAAGTCTCACCGACATAAAAGGCAGGGCATTGAAAGCACTTAACCATATATACCACATTTTTAAACTGACAGTTATAGTGCCCTTTTGCATAAAATCTCATCAAACCCAACTGAAATTTTTCTTTTCCAATTAAAATATGTGGACATTGATTACACATTCCACATTTAAAGTTACCCAGAGGTTTGTTACTGGGAAAACTAAACCTATTATTCTCAAGTAAATTTTTGAATGACAAATCCTTCTTAAATACTGCAGTAGGTGCCCCACCTAACAAATCCTTTATAGTCTTGTCCAATGTAAAAAAGTCCCAATTTTTGTTTACTGCTTTTACTATAGCAATAGTCTTTATTGTAAAGGGTAATAAATGGAAAGCTTCCTTTTAAACTATAAGTTACATCTGTATTGTTCTCCCCTGTGGTTTTCATTTCCCATCGATTTGGAACTGACTGTTGATTCAAAATGGGTTGATAAACACCACTCCATCGTTTATGTAGAACATTGTGATGCATTTTGTGTAAAAGGGTATTAGGAAATCCCCTTTTCCTGATCATATCCAACATGTAATCAACTTCAAGTAAAAAGTCTACCTCGTTGGTAACCATCCTGGTCACTCTTACTAGTTGCCCCTTAACTACTGATCTCTTTTAATAATAAGGGTGACAACTAGTGTACTCAAGATAAGAGTTAGAAAAAGTAGGTTTCCTGAAAATTCTTGATGTTAGTTTGTGCTCAATGTTATAAAAAGATATCTCAATATCCAAATAGTTAATTCTTTCCTTACTAAATGAGTAGGTGAATTTTAAAAATGTACTGGTGTTGTTAATATAAGTAAAAAATTCATCCAATAGTTATTTGGTACCTGTCCATACTAAAAACAAATCAAGGTACCTAGTGTAATATTTTATATAGGTCATAAAACAGCTTTCAAAAATAAATTCAGATTCCCAATGGGACATAACTAAATTAGCCTAAGTGGGGTCAACAAGCGGCCGCCATAGCTACTCCAACAACCTGTCTAAAATATTGTCCTTCAAAAAATATATAGTTGTTGGTCAAAATAATCTCCATAAGGGCTATCAGTAGGTTGATACGGTCTTGTCCAAAGATTTTTGTGTTGACTAACTGCAATTCTAACCAAAGTAAACCCATATCATGGGTTTTGATGGAAAAAAGATCTTTGACAGCAACAGTTACAAAAATCCTGTTAGGTGAAGTTTCAAGTGTGTTTAAATGAGATAAAAAACCTAGGAATCTTTACATATATAACTGTATTTTCTAAGACTTTGTTTTAAATAAAAATCCACTAGTCTTGCCATAAAAAAAATTTTAGCTCTTTTGCCATCCACTAGAGGTCTAAAAGATGGATGGCATAGATCTTTGTGGATTTTAGGAATCCCGAAAATGGAAAATCATTTTTCAAATAATTAAATTCACTCAAGGTAATCTGCCCTTAAAACAACATATCATTAAGTAAATCGCCAATTTTAGCAAAAGCAATATTGATCTCATTAACAGAAACCTCAACATAAGTTCCGTCCATAGGTACTCTATACATATTATTGTGATAATCTTCTATGTCCATAATCACCATACCATTGCCCTTGTCAGGTTTCATTACGCGTATGTTACAATCATTCGTTATTTCTCCCAAAAGAATTCTTTCATCAGCTGTTAAATTATCAGGCAAACCAACTGGGTTGTCCTTAATAATTTGTCTAAAGTCAAGTTCACAGGCCTTTTCAAACACATTTACCAGCTTGTGCATGGGTGGGTTAAATGTACTAGACTTTCTTAAAACATTGGTAATATTATGTTCCATACTGTTGTTGGAATTAAACCATATTTGTAAATTTAATTTTCTACAATAAAGTTTTAAATCCATTAATACATTTTCTGTGTGTCCTCTTCAAGACGTTTCCATGAAAGAATATACGAACATAAATTAGACATGAAAAAAGCCAGAATAACTAAAGCATTATTTAAGCATGTTAGAGAATTCCCTGAACATAACTTTGGCTTTTTTATTATACAGCAGATTTTATTTGATACCCAAGGTAGAATTGTACCTGAATATTTAGCTTTGTGTGAATTAAAGTGGGAACTACGGCTTAATGCTTTTATCAATCCAGGTCTGAACAAATATTTTAGCATAAATTGTGTATTAAAGCTTAGGCATTTGGAGGGTTAAAATGTACTTAACTGCTCATGTATTCAATTGTATATGCCATTGGGTGTTGATTGTATAATTTATTAACCAATCAACTTTAATGTGAGTGATGCTTTTTAACTGAGGAGATATTGTGTATTTTAAGTTCTGAAGAAGTCCCATACCTCCTGTTATACTAATTATATTTCCTGTATTCAAATACACTCAGCATCTTGAGCAATTACAAAATTATTCTATACATTTTTAAACCTTGCTCATGTATCCAAATCTCAGTTCATTTCATGCACTCATACTACTTGACTATATATTTATACTATGTTGGTGTGTACTGGCTTTGGGAAACATACCATTTTACTAAGCAAGGTCTTTTTGACAAAAAAAGGAGAGAGCACCTGAAAGAAAGTCAACCTGTAAAGGTGAAGAGAAAACATTGGCTGGGAAGAATCCTGCAGGTGTTCAGCAAAAAAGAAGTTCAAGCTTCAGCTTTGGCACTAGAGAGGGCTTCCAGTAATTCAGATGCAAAATTAAATCAAATGTACTAATGTACTCAGAGGTGACTAAACTAAATTAAATATCCAAGGAGTGTATCATAAAAAAAAGTCTGGATAAAAGAGAAGAAGCTTTAACTTCCTGATCGGATAAACTGATAAAACTGCAAAAAACCGAGGTTGAAATGAATAAAAGGCTGAACGGGTATGAGACTTCTCAAGAAGAACTGTTTCAAAAAATGCTAACATTAGAATACAGAGCACACACAGAAAACATGAGACTTTCTGCTGCACTACAGAAACTGGAAAGAACAAATGGTATTAATTTTATGAAATCACACATAAGCAACTGAACTGCTTGCTATTTAACATCAGGATTTTTTTTAACTGAAATGCACATGGAGTGTATGCTCAAAATCTGACCATGAGAAAGCAACAAAGACCTGTATTAATAAAGATGCAATCATAACAAGATAAGGAAATGATCCTGACAAATTGTGGAAAAAGGGAAAAGTATTAACAATTGGAGGAAGCAGTGTTTTTCTGTGGAAAATGATTACTCGCTGTACACTGGGTAGAAGAGAAACTAATTAATCCCAGCCATCAGGGAATGTTGAGAGGCATGCTTGAAATGTAAAGCTACTGTAGCTATTTTTATATATTGTTTTTGTAGTATCAAAGGCATTTTTGGAAGCAGAACACGCTAAGGAGGAAATAAAGTTAAACAAAAAGAGAGACAGCAATCAGAAGGGGAACCTGTTTTTCATTCTTTTGTATACCTCTCAACTCTCCATAATTTTCACAGAATGTACAGATTTTTGCTTCATATTTTTAGATTGTTACTCATAACATTTGTGGTTTTCTAGCAAATCAGTAAGGATTGAAGTCACTAAATAATGACATACATTTGAGTTTCAAACTTCATACATTTCAGAAAATGCATGATAACACAAATTACATGAATCTAGCAGTTTGCCAAGTTTATAAGAGGAATATTAAAAATATGTCCTTATTGTTGGGCCTTTGTCCTCCATTATTTGAGTCTATGTCAAAATTGATTGTGCTAAGAGGTTAATAGGTATGTTCTTCTGATAATGAAGCTCATAGAGAGACTTTGCCAGTGAAATCTTTCCCAGTGTTCCAAAGGAAAATGCTACTGACATAAAAAAGCACAGGAGTTGACTAGAAGAATTAGGAATACCTTGGACTTGAACCAGAGACTGGTGTTTGGAGATGGAGATAAAGAGGAAGGAAACCAGCAACAGTGAAAATCCTGAATAAAAATGGAGACTATAAATCACTCACATTTAAGAAAAAGTGGCTGAAAAAGAATGGGCTTTTGATGACTTTGTTAAATTTGTTTGTGGACCCAACTTTATGTCATTAATGATTAGAAAGATACTAAAAGAAAAATACATAAATAAATCAAAATTTTGTTCTTATTAGCATTTGTATAAAACATTTCCTGAAATAAACTGCATGTTATATACAGCAAAGCAGTTTTATGTAGTTTGCCATCAGAGGTATTTTAAATGTAGGGGAAGTCTTTTCATTGACTGTTCTGTCTCTAAAAATTAAACTAACAAGTACCAGCTTTAGTTGTAAGAAATATAGGCTTTAAAGTACAAGACAAGAAAGGCTGGGCAAAAGCAAGTTTAATGTAAATATGTGATCTTGGACTGTTTGGGTGGGGAATGGGGTGTAAATGTGGCACTGATTATATTATATTTCAAAATGTATTCTTATGTCTAGAGTAATACCCCTGATTTTGGCTAAGACAATGTTTTTTGTAAGCAACCAGACTTAATAAGGCAAAATTATTAAAGCCATGAAAAATGTTAACTTTCTTACATCTGCAGAGACATTAGTTGTTTTGTTTTCCAATACCTAATGTTCAGTGGGAGTCGAGAAGTCTACTGCTGAAGGCAGTTGTATATTCTGCTCTAAGTGAAATTTACAAAGACTCATTGCTGACTACTTTTACATGGAGACAAGCTGTCTGCAAAAGCAAACAATCTTGAGAGTTATTCATTCTTGAGGGAAAGGCAACATTTAAAGGTACAATAACAATAACTTCAGTGAAAAATAAAGTTTGAAATTACGGGAAGTGAATAAGGGCTAGCTTTCCTAGCAGCCTTAATATTTCAATGCATTCAATAGAACAGAGTACAATTTAGTTTTACTTAAAGAGACAGCTAGTGCACTTTTTCTCATGGCTAAAAGTTAGTTTTCTGAAAGCATACAAGTTGTTTTTTTTTCACATTTGGGTGTGGAATGGAGATGAGAAAAGAACAGGCAGTAATCAGTGTTAAGTGGATGCACAGGATGTAACATGCACTTTAGCATGTGTAAACTTAATTTTAGGTCAGGTAATGTCTGTGAGTGCAGCTGTCAATTTGGCGCAACTGTTCCTATCTGGTGGGCTAACCTTTTTTTTTTTTTTGAATATGTACATAGTTTTGTGTGTTCTTTCTAAGAGGTAATGGGGGTGTTCTGAAAATGTATTTAGTTTTCTGTTTGAGGGATGTTATTAAAAGAAAAAGTATTGAAAATGTAACATAGGTTCAAACGGAGATAGGAAACAACTGTATGAAAGCTGAACCTGCCAGACAGCGTCTACACATAATATAAAATCTGGAAATACATATTGAAAAAAAGCTGTACTGTAGAATAGGTAGGAGCAATAACTTATCATAATGGCAATACTATCCACATTATTTTAGAATGTAAATGGCCTAACAGGCATAGACAAAAAAACAAGATGAATGATATTAAGAAATGCAGAGTGCAAATAGCAATGCTGCAGGAGACGCATTTGGAAAGAAAGAAATGAGCATGTGAATTTGATAAAGAAAGGATTCCAGGATGGATATTCAGTGGAATATCAGAGACAAATGAAAAATGGATTTGTTATACTAATTGCTAGAGGAGCCCCAACAGTGATATAATAGAAAAAATATATAACAATGGTAAATTTGTATTTGTGGTAGAAAGGGACTACTGGCAAGGGAGGACGATTATGCTGGCATGTATTTATATTCTATCAAAAACTGCTATTACGGAGCTTAAGAAAAATTGGGAAAATACCCAGATTCCAGCAAGGAATATTACTTATAGGTGGTGAACAGAACTTGATTTGCAGCAGTGAGGATGTATCTGCGTGACCTAGAAGGGAAAACTTAACAAAAGAGAGTAGATTTCTGAAGAAATTTATGACAATATTTGGAATGGAAGATGTGAATTTAGTAGTAGGAACTCAGAGAATTTACATATTCCCCATGGTATAATAACTAGGCTAGACTAGATAGACATTATATTTCACATGAACATGTGCATTTAATTGAAAGCTTTGACATGCATCCAATAACTATAACTAAGGATTTTTTTATAACCTGAGCACAAAAGATTTTAGCACAATGACTTAGGCAACAGAAAGTAGAAATGATTGCCTCCAAACTTAGGGAGCCTGTAACAAGAAAAATAACCAGAGATGCTGTAGAGGTATTAAGAGATGCTTTGGAAATGCTATGAAAAATTGTATAAAGCAGAGAAATGAGGAAATAAAGAGCACAAATGGAAATATTTATGGAAGCCTTAAGTAAGGTAAGTTAACAGTTAAGATAGGAAGAGATAAGATGAAAATGGTGACACATAATCAATCTGCTGGAAGTCTTTATGAAAAGATGGTATCCATGTGGAAGTCTGGAAGTTAGGATGGAAGAAAGTGATAAAGATCTGGAAGGTTTTGTTTAACAGTATTTTAAAAGGAGGGGAAGCACCAACATCATAGAAGAAAACTGTGGTGGGTGTAATACCCAAAGACTGTAAAGACCCAATTTCATGCCATGATTACAAAGTGTTTATGTCTAAACTAGCTAAAAGAATGGCAAAGGAAATGTCAAAATTGACGGATATGAATCAATGTGTTTTGGGGAGTACTTTAACAGAACAATGATAATCCAGAGGGAAGTAGAATTTAAGAAAATACTGCGGCTGTCGGTGGATTTTAATAATCTGGGATTTTATGAGAACGTAATGGAAGCGTTTGCATTCCCTGATACAATGATAATGTTAATTAGGAAGACATATAAAGGATCTGAGGCAAGAACTAAAGCGAGTGGTCCCTCTCTGTTAAGTTGCGTCTTAACAAAGGACAAGGTAAGGGTGTCCTCTTTCCCCTTTGTTATTTGCTTTATATTTAGAGCCATTGGCAAAGAAAATAAGAGACCCAGAAATTCAAGGATATGAAAGATATGGTAATCAAGAAAAGTTGTCCCTATTTGCAGACATTATTTTGTACCCGATAAATCCAGAAAAGAACATCTCAGTGTTGTGGAACATTTTGAGACAGTTTCAGGTCTTTTGGGGATATAAAATTAATTAAGATAAAACAGACTATAGTCATACATTATGTACAAACACATAAATTGGTCCAGCAATGCCTAATCCCCTTAGTTTTATATACAGGTCAGGCATATTTTATCAACCAAAGGTGAAGTTGTGGACAATAATTAATAAAGACTTGAAGAAATTTATCTGGGAGGGGAAGACAGCAAATGTTATATGCAATAAGTTGATCCTTCCAACAGAAAAATGTGTTTTAGGATTACCTGATTTGAATGGATATTTTGCAGATACTCAAGTAAGGCTCATATACATAACACAAGCAGAAAGTTATAATACAAAGTGGAAAGGGAAGATGATAAAAAGCAGGAGAAAAATTCAATAAACAAGGAAAGAGTGGAATCTTGGTTGCACATCCTTAAGGAAAATAATTACAGCCATACAAAATATTATATTCATAAAGTAGCAGAAAGATTTCTAATAACTAAGCCAACATGAGAATGGAGAAAGGAGATTATGCCAACAGGTATGACTACAAGTAGGCATGCAGAGAATAGGCAAGAGGAACTGGAATTTACTGGCAAAGGAACCAAGATATTGGCAGCAAATAACTAGACAGAGAAAGGTAATAGAATAGGATGAGGCCAAGA
Organism: Protopterus annectens; assembly: GCF_019279795.1. Taxonomy (NCBI): domain Eukaryota; kingdom Metazoa; phylum Chordata; order Ceratodontiformes; family Protopteridae; genus Protopterus; species Protopterus annectens. The sequence goes on from NC_056733.1 coordinate 89,835,930, forward strand.
AGACATTTGAACTGGAGGACAGAGACGGCCTTCCCTACCATGGATAGATATCACAGTATAGGCAAACAAAAAGGGATACAGGAATCTTAAGTGAAAGACCTATTTTGGCAGATTTTTTTAGTTGAATTGAGAACAGAAACTGCTGTTAAAAGTTAATTAGTAACCTGTACAATATTGCACAATAACTATCAGTATCTATCAGAAGAGGTTATAAACGACTGGGAAGATACTGAATATGCAATTTACAAGGGAACAATGGGAGGACATATGTATGGTTCCCAAGTATGCAACAAGGTCTAGAAGGTGCAGGATTTTTGCTTGGAAGTGTTTGCATTGGTGTTTTTATGCCCCAAGCAGACACTTTTTCTAAAGGTAGAAGGCAAATGTTGGAGGTGTGACAGAGAAAAAAGAGGCAACTGGGAACATGTGTTTTGTAAGTGTAATTAGTTTTAAAAATTCCATACAGAGTAATCTGTCAGAAATATTGGGTGAGCAAATGGATTTAACTAAAGAAATGATTCTTGTGAGCTGAAACACAGGACACGATTTGCCTAGACATGATAACGCCTTGTTTAGTTTAATTCTGGTGGCTGCCAAAAAATCAAATAGTAGAAAGTGGAAATCAGAGTCTAAACCAACTGTATATGAAGTACTGAACAATTGTAACAGACATAAAATAACTAGATATGGGATTTTTAGAAAAGGGAAGGAGCAAATTACATTGAAATAAATAGAAATTGTGGAAACAGTACAAGCAGAATAATGTTCTGGAGGAGAAATGAGATTTAAGGGGAGGCAGGAATTGCACAATTTATGTAATGTTGGCTGATAATGGTTATAAAAAAGAACATATGCGATATATAATGTATATAACTGGAAACATGTTAATATGGTTTGTTTCCTTTCATATTAATGTATGTTTGCCTATGTCTTAAATGATAATTTCATAATGATGTTCAAAATGTGGGTGCAACAGTGCAAGCTATTACCAGAGGCAGGCCTGTGCACTCACCATTCACACTTAAGGGCAAAAGCTTATTATTTTGTCACAAGCAGAGCAGATTGAGAGGCAATAACACCAGTTGCATATTAACTGGTGCCAAAAGATGTGGATGAAATCGTACCATGCACTGCTTACATTTTACATATTTATTTAATTTCATTTTATTTCAAAAACTTGTGGCTGGGAAGTTATTTATTAGTATAAGGGTGTGTATGCAATCCTGGTGAAATCTCAACCAATAACATCTGTGTTTTGGAAGAGTGACTGCTTAAAGCTATTGCTATCACAGAAATACTTAATGACTGTATTATTTTAGGAGTAAACAGTTGTTGCTATAAATCACAGGCAATTTTACAGTATATTTTGAAGTGTTATTTCTCCCATTGTCATATACACTCCGGTGTCTATTTCTAATGAATGTTCAATCTTTTTATAGGAAAACTTTAACAAAGTAGCAAACTTTATCAATCATGCCAATGCTAGCATCCAATAGAACAGTGGCTCTGAAACTCTGCACACTGGAGGACTCCTTTTATAAAGGAAATATTTTGGCGGACCCCTACATTTCGGATTGCGTTTTTAGACCAATATCAATTGATAATTTATATAAATAAAGCAACATTTGAATTTTAAAATTTAGTTTTATGTTTAAAGGATTACAAATGAAACAGACTTTAGCTTCTAAAGCTGTCAGATGAGCTAAACATGAACTTGAGTTAATTTCTATAAAGAGTAGTGCATTAAGGCACTTCCAAATATTATTAAATGTCACATGTTGTCTTATATATTTCTGTGAATATTGCTAAGTTATGCTGAAAACATAATCAGACACCAGGGCCAATAACTGAACTCTGATCATATGGGCTGTAGTGAAAGCCATACCAGCAGTTCTGGCTATTATGACAGTAAAATTCAACAGGACAATAAAAGTAAGAAAAATCAAATTGCTAGCATACCTCATCTGAACCTAATCTTAACATCACATGCTTAAGCTTAGTTATGAATTAAAAACCTAACTAACCAACCAAAACAAAGTAGTAATTATTAATATATACAGTGTTACATATGTAGTTAACAAGAATGGTCAGTTGCACTTAGATCCAATGTACCACTGCTCCTCTCTGCAATATTTGGGAATGAAAGAACCAGCAACAATAAATAATGTAACATGCAGCCAAATCAATATTATGAGTAAGAAGCTAGGTCAACTGGCATACAGTTAAGGGGAATGAAATCTGCTTTACTAAGAGCCTTGTTCAAGCTGAAGAAATAGGAACAAAGACAAAATGACTTTAACAAGATGGCTGTGACATTTAATACTCATTGAAACACAAATCTGAAATAATAAAATAGTTTCTGGTATCCAGCATTGTGCCAGTAATGAAACAACTCAGATGATTCTCACTGCATTACTTTTATTTGCAAGTCTTCCACAGAGAAACACTTGCAGCCTTTTCCAACAACTACAGGTATATATAAAACATTCTTTACATAAACATTAAACAAGAGGGAATAAAAAGAAATCCTGGCCACTGATATATAGTCCAAAAAATTCCCAGAAAAGTCAATATTTGGAGAAGAGTATAATCCAAAAAAGTTTTAATCTCATTATGTTAAAGTTTTTTTCATTCCCCGAGTGATTTTTTTTAATTAAACACAACTGATTGGTACACAAGCTTGCTGGATTTGGGACACCATTCCTTGAACAATAAGTTTTTATTAGCACATATATTTTATGTAATGTCTCGGCCATGGCTGGAAAACTGGTATAAAATATCAGTTAAATCCATCAGGCTGACAGATTTCCATACCCTTTAATTTACTGACAAGAACCGGAAGTTTATGTTTGTGCCAGGTTAAGGATGTGTATATTTATTTCTATCCTTACTTATCAGAATTGTAGCCTCATTTTTTATTTATTTATTTATTTTTGGGTTGGCAAGAAAATCCTGAAGCTTTTCACTTCCAGGCTGCTGCTTTTCTCCATTCATGAGTAAATGCAATCAGCTGCTTGGGCACATGCTAAAGGAGCCCAAGGCTTTGAAAGACTGGCCAGCTGTTACAGCCTTGGCTTTTCGATAAATGTGCGATGGATGATTTTGTTTCTTTTCCACTAAGTCCAAAATATCAGGTTCAATATTTGACAGGTTTATTCTTAAATCATGCTCAACATTGTCTTATTTACTGTCTATTTTTTTTAGGTAAAGTAACATAGAAAAGGCTTGCTTGCACAGATATGTAGAACAAAATGGAAACAATTTCTGGAAAGCTTTGTCTGCTAATCTTGGATAAATGTTTCTTACTGACAACCAAAAGTCAGAAAGACTATTTTGTTTGAAAACGGAACCATTACACAACACCTCTGATAAATCATCTTGTTAACCTACAAAAACAAGAAAAAAACAGCAATTTTAGAACTATAGGACTTTGTGGCATTTAGCCTTTTCACTTCTTTAAGGAAAGGACAGATAATGCCTACACAAGGAAAAGACAGATATGTTGCATCAGCTTAAGATCCTGTATGCTGTTAGACTGACAGAGCTGAGGATTGGATCATAAAGTCCTCTTTTCTGTTTGGCTAATAATTTACCCATTTTCTATGAAGAAATGGGATTCTGACCAAGCTACTAACATTTATATTATAAAGGTGAACTATGGCTCTTTTGGCCAGAAAGGAACTATGGCAATGAGGTCTGTTGCTTCTCATCTTACTTCTGAATAAGATCTGCTGTTCCTCTTCTCAACTCTAACAGCAGCTTTAGTCAGAGGATTTGGATGAAATGCAATGAACATTGCCCAGCTCCAAGCAATGGGGGGAAAAACTGTCATTCTTTCAAGCTTGGGGGAGGGAAGACTAGAACCAAACAGAGAATCTATAGATTCAGATGGGAAGCAACACTCTAGTATGATCCCATTCTTCAATTCTGACAAAGATCTTTCTACCCAGCTTATGCTCATAGGAGATTGAGATTTCTCTCCTTAAAGCATCTGCCCTGGTATTTTGTTGATGTGAAATGTAAATGGCTTGCAGCAGCAAATATTTCTGAATCACTAGTTATGATTTCTGAATCATTACTACTGTGTCATCTACTACAACCTGAAGAGTGACTAATTCAAGGATCGTCTGAAGGCAGTCAAGGCCATATGGACTGCCAACTTCATTATGAGGTTTAACTGACGTTCCCCCTCAGGGATGGAGACCACAGACCCCTGAGCACATAGATCCTGAATAATTGTTAAAATAGCCTGGAGGTGGGGGAACAAAGGGCAATCATTAGTTGATAGCAATCTAGTTGTACAACTACTGGAATTTCATGTCAATATATATTAAAGGGATAATATTGTTTTATAAATTGGGAATTCAAATTCCACTGATACAGGAAGCACCAGGTAGTTTTCTCATGTGCCGCCTAATGTTGGGAATTATGAGGATAAAATATTGAATACATAATATGGCCTTGCGAAATGTCTATACATACTAACAAAACACCAAACCAAGAATAAATGAATGCACCAGCAATTGGACTCCAGGAAGCAGCCAGAAAGAAAAACCAGATGAATAAATAAAGCCACGAGTTTTGACCTAGGTTTCGTCTTTAATCCGACTTCATCAGAACACAACTTGATACAAATAAAAAGCAACCTTATATACACACACATAAAAATGACATCATCAGCAATCAATTAAATAATAGCTTAATTGACATAATCAACATAATTAAATCAATATGAAGGCCAGCATACATAGTAAAAAACACAACCCCACACCTTAATGCATCAATATTAACAACAAAATAAAACAAAATAAAATAAAACAAAACATTAAATTTATTTTACCAAATAAGACTAAAAATGCTGTTTTCTAAAATGAAATTCAATCATAAAAACAAACCAATCTGAATTATTAAGCATAAACATGCTATATTTTGATGTATCCAATTTAAGTGTAAACTAGTTCACCCCAATATATTTTTTAATTTTAAAATGGGCATAATAGAAATGCAGTCATTAATGCCTGGAAATTCCAATGCATTAAGTTTCAACTGCCATTTCATCTCACCTATATCTAAGTGCACGTCCAGTTTCCTTCCAAATTTGTCTACTAAATAAGCATATTATTCTCCTCCTATAAGCATGATATTAGAAATGAGCATATTGAGGGCAATACTGTTCCTATGCGTGAAATCATTCTTAGGAATGATGATACTGGTGCACGGACTAGTGGTGACCATCCATTATTCTTTATTACCACTTTCTCCTTTGATGCCCCTTTTATTGTTGATATCATTACCAACAATTGGAAAGTTTTGAAAATGGACCGTATAGTTAGTGGGAAATTGGGGAGGCCGCCTAAATGTGTTTATAGGAAGGGACTTTCTTTTAAGCAATTATTAGAAAAGAGTGACGCTACACATACTGTTGCTTATAGGAGTAAGGGTAACTTTAAGTGCGGTAGATGTAGTGTTTGTCACCTGATTAATGTGACGGGTGCCGCATTTAAGTTAGCTGGAATCACTGTTAGGGTTGGTGCCCATTTTGATTGATGCAGCTCAAGTGTCGTGTATGCGGCTACGTGCACACAGTGTCCAGCCTTTTATATTGGGAAGACCTGCAGGGCATTAAGAGATCGTATTATTGAACATCAGTCTGATATTAGGCTAAAGAAAAAGACCAATGCCCTGTACAGGCACATTGACACTAATAGTGGGCATCATTTTAAGTTTTGTGTGGTCCAGCAGATTTTGGTAGACAAATTTGGAAGGAAACTGGACGTGCACTTAGATATAGGTGAGATGAAATGGCAGTTGAAACTTAATGCATTGGAATTTCCAGGCATTAATGACTGCATTTCTATTATGCCCATTTTAAAATTAAAAAATATATTGGGGTGAACTAGTTTACACTTAAATTGGATACATCAAAATATAGCATGTTTATGCTTAATAATTCAGATTGGTTTGTTTTTATGATTGAATTTCATTTTAGAAAACAGCATTTTTAGTCTTATTTGGTAAAATAAATTTAATGTTTTGTTTTATTTTATTTTGTTTTATTTTGTTGTTAATATTGATGCATTAAGGTGTGGGGTTGTGTTTTTTACTATGCATGCTGGCCTTCATATTGATTTAATTAAGTTGATTATGTCAATTAATTTATTATTTAATTGATTGGTGATGATGTCATTTTTAAGTGTGTATATAAGGTTGCTTTTTATTTGTATTAAGTTGTGTTCTGATGAAGTCGGATTAAAGACGAAACCTAGGTCAAAACTCGTGAAATGTCTATACAGTCATCATTTATTATCATTACTATTATTTTACATTTATTGATCGGGAAAGTCCGACTGGATGCATGTCCATTTTCAGCGGTGGCCCGAGGAGAAAAGCTCCACAGTTAAATTTTAAGCAAAATATAGGTGTATACAGAAGCATTCAAATTTACATAGTACCAAACTTAACACTGACTAATAACATAAAATTAAAGCTTAAAATTTAACATATTTACATAATCACATCTTTTACAGTTTTATGTTGAGGCATTACATAATGGTGAACAGGGAAGTAAATAGTGTGGGAAGAAATAGCCAGGGAATTGTTATGGCTAAGCTTGTATAGGCCCTAGGGCTGATAGCCTAGTACCAACCTATGAACCTAGGTAGATAGCAATCTCTCCTTTGACAATCATATTGCCAAAGTAGTTAGGAAATCCTTCTTTGTAGCCCATCTAATTACTAAAGGGTTCGCATCTAGAAATAAAGAGGTTATAGCCCCTCTACTCGTCACTCATCAGACCCATCATAGAGTACAATGCCCCATTTGGGATGTACCTCACAAGACACTTCCAACAGCTAGAAAGACCACAAAAGTACCTCACCAAGAGGATTACTGGTCTCAAACATATGTCCTATGCAGCCCGACTGGAAAAACTCCAGCTGTACTCAGTGGCATATCGCTTAGTCTGAGGTGATCTCTGCCTGACGTACAAAGCCATGTCCAAATCAGAATTGATGGACATATTCCACCTAAAGAAATCCAAGTCACTGCGAGCCACTCGCTCTAGTGAGCTAAACCTCACCACAACAATAAATAGAACATGCTGGAGGGATAGATTCCTGTCACAGAGACTCCCCATGCTTTGGAACAAAATTCTTAACTACATTAGGCAGAGCCCCTCACTAACACTCTTCAAGAGAAACCTTGATGAGTGGATGGGTAACAGAAAATACACCTCTGGGATCACTTCATTGGCTCTTCTTGACTGAGGCTCAGTTAATCAATGGGGCGGCGAAAGCTGACACACGCTGGCTAGGCTTATAAATGCCCTCAGGCGGATAGCCTAGTACCTACCTATGAACCTATGAACATTGTTAGTAAGGTTGCGTTTTTTGCTTTATACAGTTGACTTGTGAGCAAGTTAGCCACAGTAGAGAGTATAGCAACAAAGAGCAAAGATTAGACATAGTAGGGAGTATAGTAGCAGAGTAGAGAAGAGACAGAGATGGGAAATTGGATAACAGGCTAAGGAAGAAAAATAGGAGGAGTAAGTAGCTTAAGTATATTAAGAGTAACTGTAGAGAGAAAAGTGTAGTGGAGAGAGAACAGTGTCCTTGCAGTGACATATGGGTATTGACTAAAGGGTTAGAATTAGAAGTGGAACTGGAATTTTTGTTTTCAAATATGTAAGAAAAACCAATCGTAGTTGCTCCCTTCCATGACTACTTACTAAACATCCCATCTAGGAAGGAAAGAGGTTATTTTCTTCCTCAGCTGAGGGTGATTCCATACTCCACCAGGAGGGAAAGATTTACTCAACTGTTAAAAATGCAGTCAGTTTGAATTACGCAGCTAAAGAGATGTGAACGTAATAATGTATGAGGTGATCAAATATTGAAAACAAACATTAGATAACTGAAGTAAATTTATTTATTTATTGACCGGGAAACTCTGCTATGTCAAGAACCCATTTTCAGTGGAGGCCCAAGGAGAAAAGCGCCACAATTAATACAGTCAAATAAAAATAGACACTTGGCAAAAAATGTTTTAAAAGTGGAAATATGCAAACATTTAAAAAAATATATATATAAAAGCAGAATACATAGACAATACAAAACTTATCAGATCAGAACTTATATAAACGTAGATAACAGTTGGTAGTATAGTACAAAGCTCGAGCTGTTTCTTTTTGGCATTGCATGAAAAAAACACGGCAGTTCTTGCCAAACAGTCTTTATACAGTCTACTTGGGTAATATGGGAGGGTAAGAAGTTCCATTTTTTAGCAATTCTATGGGAGAACAAGCACTGTCCAGCTCTTTTGTTGGGCTTGGTTACACTTAGTAGCAATTTCTTGGAGGATCTTATGGTACATGAAGGAATATAAGTTTGTAGCATTGATGAGAGTGATGGGCATGGATTTGGTTTATAAATTAGTTTATGGGCTAGCATTAGCTGGGTATAGCAAAGATAGTTTGGGAAATCCAACCAGTTCAGAGATTGCTTGGCTTTGGTGTGGGCAGTTCGGCTTTCCTGAGGCAAATTTAGCTATTTTATAGTAACAAGACTGAAGCTTATTGCTGAGGGATGAGTGATGATTAGTAAAGATGGCACTACCATAAAGTGGAGCAGGTATGACTAAGGTACTTGTTAGTTTTGTTTTGGTGTTTTTGTCCATGTAAAGTTTATGATGATAAAGTTTGCCAAGTTTAAAGTGTGTTTTCTTTATTGCATTGAGAATGTGCGTTTCAAAGGTGAGTTTGTCGTCAACTGTAATACCTAGTAGTTTGGCAGATTTTACTATTTTTATTTCAGTTCTATCATTAGATAAGATTTTGAAGTTTATATCTGGTGGTTTTGAAGAGAATAATAGATGTTTTGTTTTTTTGGCATTTAGTAGCAGTGGTGAATTGTTTAGCCATGATTCAATCTCTGCAAAAGCATTTTGAGTAACTGTGAGGAGGTCAGAGAAATTGTTTGAAGTAGAGATTATTGTCAAATTGTCAGCATATTGGATAATTTTACCTAGTTGAGAGACTTTGTGGAGGTCATTAATAAAGATGTTGAAGAGTAATGGTCCCAGAATGGAATCCTGTGGGACTCCTATGTTGTTTGACAGATAATCAGACTGGACGTTATGCCACTTTAGATTGCTGTCTATTGTTCAGGTATGATGTAAACCAGTTGAGGGATTTGGGGGCGCAGCCAAGTTTTGTTAATTGGATCAGAAGTTTAGTATGTGATATTGTGTCAAAAGTAGTGCAAATGCCAAATACCAAGGAATGAGCTAACTGGAGTTCCACTCAAAATCTGAAAACCTGTCTGTGTGTCTTGTGAATGGGGGCATGTGGGTAAATGTCCTGCACATCTGTGGTCACCATAAATGCATACAGTGTCAGAGGAAGTAGTATGTAGTGTCAGCACCCTGAACATTTTTGTCTTACAGACAAGTTTATGATTCTGAAATCCAGAATGAGACACACTGGCCATAATTCTGTGATACTAGAAAGAATCTTGAATAAACATTTTCCTTACTCTGCTAAAGGAGCTGGTTGTACTGCAAGGCTGATGAGTAGATGCTAAATTATACACACAGTCAAGCAAAGCTGATCTCTTAAAGAATATGTAAACTGGCTCAGAACCTGGAGTTGCAGAGAATTCCATGATGTAACTTGCTAACTCCACTTCAGTCACTTGCGTGTTGTTAGCTGCAACCACATGGATTTAAACTGAGTAATTCCTTCTAGAGGATGGATTAAATAACAAGATAAGAGATTTTCAGTGACTGTTGCCAGAGGACCTCTCCTGATGGAGTCCAAGCTGATGTTTGTATACAGTCTCTTAGAAATTCATACACTCTGTTTTTCTGTGGTGCCTTTTCTGCTCATACCACTGCTATCTGTTTGTGAAACTGATGGGGTCAGGCTTTGCTAAAATAATTTCATAAGCACTTATGAATTAATGGGTAGAACATTTGTTTCATACTGTTCATGGTCTTCTATCTCTCTCTCGCTCACTTTTGATGACCTTTTAGAAAAGCTTCCAGACAAGAATCTCTGAACTAATGGAGCATCCAGAACTTGAGCCTTATCAGGGAAAGACCGGAGTACAAGTCAGGAATTCCTTCTTTTAAATTCCACCAGAAGCATCAGCCTGAAAATTGGCATGATCTGTGTCATAACCATATCTGCTAACAGGCTGCCAGGCTTGTATCAAAGACATTAGTGAATGCACACTGGAAATTCAATCACTGTTACAAGTATTAAAACATCAAGCTTTAGGTATCATAAGGAAAAAGCGAAATCAAGCAACCGTGAGCATAGTACATTTGTACACTTAGAACCTTAGGGGGCATTACACCCCATGCTGGGGATGCATATACCCCGGCTCCAGAAAATATTTTAGTGATTGTAAATGTCGATAGTTTTCAAAATTTTATTCTGATGTGGTTACACATACAGATGGCAGTCACCTCAGCTGCATTTTAGTCATGCAGCTCTGCTAACATTATTAGCTGATTTTTTTCACTTTAGAAATTTTCTGTGTTGGGAAACATCATGAATGCTTTGAAAAAGGTTATCAATCTGTTTCAGAGTCTCTCCCTGAAGCCACTATGCAACTTGGCGATTAACAGTCCTAATGACCAGGGTAACAGATATATAAGGACTTCCAAGATGACTGCACATTGAGTAACCACTTAATTTCAGCTCTCCCAGTGTGAAAAAGGAAACTCAGAAAAGAAAACCAATGACCTTGTCTTTTTGGGTAAATTTCAATAAATGGCTAGTAAGTGCACTGACTGGATGCCAGCAAAAAAGAATTTCAAAGAACTTGAAAGAAAATCAATCACAAAAGTTAGGGAGAAAAAAACTGACTGGGAAGAATTCTGCAGCTCTTCAGCAAAAAACAATGCAGTCTCTAGCTCTGTTGCAAGACATGACTTCCAGTAATGTAGACGAAAAGAATATACTCAGAGCCGATTAAAATAAATGAACCACTGAAGGAGTATATCAAGTCAAATAAAAAAGGATGGAAAAAATGGAAGAAGCTTTAAACAGATACTCAGATGAGGTGATAAAAACTGCAAAAATCAAAGGTCAAAATGAAGAAAAGCCTTGCTGTATATGAGACTGCTCAAGAACAGATGTTTCAAAAAATAACAGAATTAGAGGACAGAGCATATAGGGAAAACCTGAGATTTTCTGCTGTACCAGAGAAGCTGGAAGGAACAGACTGTATTAATTTTATGAAAGCACAAATAAGCAACTGGACTGAAATTCCAAAGCAGTTGTTGTTAATTGAAAGGGCACATCATATGTATGCTCCAAATCTGGCCACGAGAAAGCAACCTACACTTTTAATAGTAAAGATACAATCCTACCAGTGGAAAGAAATGTTTCTGACATAATTGTGGCAGGAAGACAAAGGAGTAAAAAGTGGAGTGTTTGTGGAAAATAATTATTCACGGTATACCAGTAAGAAGAGGAGTAAATTTATTCCAGTAATCAGGGAATGTTGAAAAACAGGGGTGAAATTCAGGCTTCTGTATTCAGAATATTCTTTCCTGGAGGGCCAAAATCAGTTTTTGATGCAGAACATGCTAAGGAGGAAATACAAAAGTTTATCCAACAAAAAAGTCAACTATCAAACTGAAGAAGATTCTGTTTCTTCTTGTTCTGGTAATAAAACCCATAGAGAGACTGCCCAAGTTAAACCTTTTCCAATGTTTCAAAGGAAAATGTTTCAAAGACAGAAAAAAGCACAAGAGTCGGCTAGAAGAACCACAAGTACATTAGAAATGAAACAGAGGCTAATTTGGAAGATGACGATCAAAGCAGGAAAACCAGCAACTCAGAAATTGACAAATCAATGTGGGATTACAAATCATTAAAAGAAAACTCCACCTTCTCCTACAGTTTAACTAAACTCTTAGGTTGCTTTTCTCCCTGCAATATTACTCCAGTACTGTATAGGTACCTGAAACCTGCATGCATTTTATAAAAAAGGAAGTTATGTACTCACCATAACATTCCATGTTTGTAGTCCATCTCGCTCTTCATTCTTGCAGTTGGTTTGGAGCCATTCTCTAGCTCAAAATCTTCTGGTTGGCTTATGGCATGGAGGTATCCCACAATGCACCACTGACATATCCCAGATCTTGTTTGCTGCAAGTAGTAAACACATTGAGACAAAGAACAAACCATGTAGAAATGTCTCAACATAGAGATAAGGCAATAGTCACAATCCCCAGGTCCTGAAAGGAGGGGGCAGATGGGTGGGATAGTAAGAATGAAGGGCGAGATGCACTACGAAAATGGAACGTTATGGTGAGTACATAACTTCTTTATTTTCTGTAGTCCTATCTCGCCTTCATTCTTACACTTGGGACAGCATTCCTAGTACCTTTATCGTGGATGGCTCACGAGAAAATGCTCCTAAGTACTGTGGAACCAAAGGAAGATCTCTTCCTGGAAGCCACGTCCAATTTGTAGAGAGTTATGAATGTATGAGGTGAAGCCCATAATGCTGCTGCACAAATGTTATCCATTGGAATCTTTGCTTGAAAAGCTACTGAAGTAGAAGCAGATCGGGTAGAGTGGACTTTAACCATGAAGGGAAGATCTTTGCCACTGGACATATAAATGAATGAATGAAATGTAGCTTGAAATCCAGTGTGATAAAGTGGGTTTTGAAACTGGTAAACCTTTCCTTGTATCCGAAAAGGAAATAAACAATTGGTCTGACCTTCTGAAACTCTTAGTTCTCTGAAGATAAAATCACAACTGTCTATGGAACGTCAAGCTGGTGAAATTAGTACTCTGCCATGTCAGAAAAATTAGGGAAAAAAAAACAGGTAGTTCAATGGACTGATTAATATTGACCTGAGAAGAGACCTTAGAAACAAATGAAGGGTTGGTCAGTAAAGAAACCCTGTCTCTGTGAAATACCAAATAAGGGGGCTTACTAGAGAGAGCTTGCAGTTCTAAGACCCTCCTTGCATAAGTAATGGCCACTAAAAATATGATTTGCCATGAAAGGAAGTTGAGGTCACAAGTTGCTGAATGTTCAAAGGGATGCAAAGTAATTTTCTTAAGTACAAAATTCAAATCCCAGGGTGCCACAGGGTCCATAACAGGGGGGGTCATAATAATGTGGCCCCTTTAAGGAAAGCTCCACGCAATCTACGCACCATAAGGTTAGGATCATTTGCCAAATGAAAGGTAGAAATAGCTGCCACCTGAAACTTAATAGTGGCAACGGCTGAACCTTGATGGAGCACCTGTTAAGAAACACCAAAATTGCAGAGATGGGAGCTGTACAGGGATCAAGATTTCTATCACGAGCCCAGAAGGAAAACCTTTTCCACTTGCTGGCGTAAATCTTTCTAGTTGAAGGTTTGTGAGAAGATGTCAGAATATGTACATCAGGAGAAAAGTCATGAAGCCTGACTAGGGATGGAATCGGAGCAGCCACGCTGTCAAATTGAGGGTGTAGAGAGAGGGATGGAACACTCCTGTAATGTGCATCAGTAAATCTGGCACTGGGTCCCGAGTCCAAGGTTCGTCGATTAGATGAGGTCTGAGGAAGGGGAACAAAATCTGATGAGGCCAGTAAGGAGTAATGTGGATCATTTTGCTTCCCAAGGATCTTGCTTTCTGAATTACTTTTGATATCAGGGGAAATGGTGGGAAGGCATAGAGAAGTCCAGATGCTAATCGTGAACGAGTGCATCTCTGGGTGTCTCCCTCTTCGGGGGGATCAGGGTGAAGTAGTTGCTGCATTTGGCATTCAGAGGGGTGGTGAAGAGATCGCAGCAAGGCTGAACCCATCTGCGAAAAATCTGTTCCGCAATGTGTAGATTCAGAGACCACTTGTGAGGCATCAAAATTGCCCTGCTGAGCCTGTCGGCTTTCACGTTGGTTTTCCCCGGAATGAGCATTGCAATCAGAAAACGTTGGGAAAACACTGCCCACTCCCACACTCGATGGGCCTCTCTCCAAAGGGGGAAAGATTTGGTGCCTCCTTGTTTGTTTATGTACCATACCACTGACATATTGTCCGAGTGGATTGCAATAGTCCCTAGACGGAGGGAGCTGTGAAGTGCTTGCAACACCAGAAGCACTGCTCTCATCTTCAAGATGTTGATATGCAAATCAGCCTTGTGTTCCTGCCACGTGCCTTGGACTGTTCTCCCTAGATAAGGACCCCCCACCCTATCTGGGAGGCATCCGTGGTCACGGTGGCGTCAGGGGGAGACGGAACAAATGGTCTGCCTGAGGGGTCAGATGGCTGGACTGGGTCCACCAGCGAAGATCCTGTTTGCACGATTCTGTTATCAGAATGGTGTGAGAAAGAGGTAGTTGCTGCAGTGACCATTGGGCAAAAAGTAACCACTGCAGAACCCTCATGTGCAGTCTTGCTAATGGGACTAATGTTATTGTAGAGGCCATCATCCCTAACAACTTGAGCACCATCTTTGCTTTTGACTTCCGCTGTGGAAGTAGAGTCCAAATTTGTTGCTTGAGATTCTGGATTCTCTCTGCAGGGGACCCTTCTGACTCCTCGAGGTCAGTGTCTGATGTAATGGACTCATCAGGGGAGTCAACATGCTTCCTCTTACAGGTTTTCTTCTGAGGGGGCTCCTCAGAAAGATATTCTGGGGAGACCTCGGAAGACTGGGGACCACTCATCGAGGGTTCCTGAGGCTGCGAGTCTCTGCTGTGTTGGATGAGAGAAGGTGCCGAGACTGAGGTTGGCGCTTTAGGGGGAAGAGTGTCGGTGCCCTTAGTTGGAACTGAAGACTTGGACAGAACACTCCTCATCACCTTGAAAACCGACCCTCCTAGCTCCGAGGATGTCCCCGCTCTGAAGGGCAGAAGCAGTCCTCAGTGCTGAGGAGATAGGCTCTGAGGCAGATGTGGGGTCCGAACTCACCCGAGCAGAAGCACCGAAAGGTAGGCTTGGAACTGAAGAAGTTCGGGTCCAAGCGTCCCCCTCAGGCCCAAATGGAGAGCTTAGAACCCTAGACCCCACAGACGGCACCGTAGGGGTTGGAGTGGATATTGGAACAGAGAGACTAACTGAGGTAGCTGGAACCGACCTTTCCAGAGCAAGTGGCACCGACATCTCCTGCTCCGATGCGTCACCATGGCTCGGAGGAGGAACAGTGACAGGGTGTATGGGTTCGTTAGGCTCCAGAGCAGACTGGGACGGAGCCAAAAGTAAATTTGCCAGCGCCGATGTCTTAAAGAGTCTGCACACCACTCCCCTCAATGTCCTCATCAGAAAGGCTCCTCGTGGACCTGGAAGATAAAGTGGGGCACCTAGACCACTGAAAAATAGGCGATCTGAGTGTCGGAGAGACCAGACGAAGTTCAGCTGACCGGCTCTGAGACACAGACTGTTATCAGCTCCGAAAATCTTGGAACCCAAACTGATGGTTCCACATCGATAACCTCTGTCAGCACCGAAACCAGTGGAACCAAAGAGGAAGTAGTCAATTTGGCAATTTTTTCTGGCAGCTCCGATAACACCGAGTGAGTGGGAGACCACCTTTTTGTGGATTTGACTTTGTCTTTTTTGGAAGACGGTGACTTAGAACTAGAGGAGGAAGAAGAAGCCAACACATCCTCAAAAGAATGCTTTAACAGGCCTTTCAAAATGAGTTTGCTCTTTCTCTCTTGAAGTACTCTAGAACTAAAGGCATGGCAAAAAGAGCAAGACTCCTAGAAGCGAACAGCACCTAAGCAGTAAACGCAAATAGTATGCCCATCTGTCAGAGACATTTTTTGGGCGCACTTAGCACATTTTTTAAAGCCAGAAGGCTTGTGGTCTTTCGCAACTTTAGACATATCCGTAAAATTACAAACACCAATGCCGGGAAAACAAACAGGGACTACCTCTAAATTAAATGGTTAACCCTGTGGAAGCAACAAGTCAGACAAAGGACTAGGTCCTCTAACTTAAACGGGCCTAGCCCTTGATGAAAATAAGTTTAGAAAGAGAAAACAATTAGACAACTCAAATAGCAAGAAAGACAAAACGTGATGCAGGGATACACAATTGGCCTGTGATAGAACAGCCAATCAACAACAGCAAAAACAGCAAAAAACAGAGCAAACAATGCAACAAAATGCCTTAAACAGACACTATACTATAAACGATCACTAAGTAAGTTGAATAAAACTCTTTTTGAAGTAATAGACCGAATAAAAATAGAAAAAATTTCACTTAGCCACAGCCAAGAAGAAGCACGTCTGAGCTCAACGAGCGGTAAATGAGATCTGGGATATGTCAGTGGTGCATTGTGGGATACCTCCTTGCCATGAGCCAACCAGAAGATTTTGAGATAGAGAATTGCTGAGTTGGAGTCAAGGTTCGGCTCCGAACCCAAGTGTAAGAATGAAGGCGAGATAGGACTACAGAACATCTTTCATTTCTTCACTTTGGTATCAAAGGAAGGGAAGGACCACCCACTTTTTTATGCTTAACTTGTCACATAAGTCACAAAGGAATTTGTCTACACCTGCATGGTATACCACAGATACAGACAAAAATGCAGTAAAGAGCTCAGACTGCTGTAAACAAGACAGAAATGTGTGAAATTGTTTTCTATCATCTTTATTGCAGACAGGATGAGAATTTACACTGATTCACAGGTGCTTTCAATGTAGCCATGCCTATCACAGCAAAACAGAACAGTTAGATCAGTTGAAAGGCAGTTGTCACATCTTTTCACAAATTTACATAAGCAGTATCACAGTACTGAAATGCTAAACTTTAAACTTTAAATGTTTGTTGTTTATACTGCCTTACATTTTAAGATTACTTGTAGTATCAAAGAGGTTTATGACACTTAGATAAAAGTCAGCAAATATTTTTTGTAGTAACACTTGTAAATTATCAGCACATTTACCAAAGTGTAGGGGGAGAGGCTGTCAATTCTTCTTGGACCATGAAAAGATACTTTGAACAAAAGTCCGCAATTTAGCAACTGCTTTGGTTGCAGCTGTATAATTCCTTAGTATACTATAAAGCAATCCCTGAGAGACACACAAATGACAGCCATTCAAGAAATAAAAAAAGCAGTCCTGTTACAGACAGTATATATGACAGTGACTGACACTAATCCCATTGTATGTCAATGGAATGGGAATACACCACTATGTCCTTATGTCTAGCATGACTCATATAAAACTGACTTGAAATGGATTATTGGAAAGAGAAAGGCTTGAAGAAAAATAAGGTCACGTTGATATGTCAAGCCCCACTGACACCCATTTTGCAGAAAACATACCAAAATTCTATAAGAAGCAGTCGGAGTGATTTTGAGATGTTGAAATAACTCAGAAAACACAGGTAGAGTGAAAAAATAATTTTTTAGTTCTAAGATGGAAGTTTTCCTTTAATTATACGTGTGAAACATGACAGAACAAGAAAACCTGGATAAACTGGACTTCTTTGACAATATTAAACTTGTAGGAAACTCCAAAGCATATGCCCTACTTCATGTCATTAATGTTTGGAAGAACATTTAAGAGAGAAGAGGAAAGAAAGTTAACTGTAAGTACAATAAAACTTTGTTCTTAACAGTACTATTTTTATAATGCATGGCATAACCTGCATACTATAAAGTTAAGCCTTTTCAGTTATTTTCCAGTGTAATAGGGATACTAAAGTAAACAGCTGCCCTGTTTTTTTCCTTCTTTCTTTCTCCTTGTTCAGTTTTATGAAATGTAGGCACTGCAATGTAAACAAGAAGAAAAGTTTGGACAAAAGAGCATGATACAAGGAAAAACTGATATGCTTTTTCTTACACCTGCTTTGGCTTGATCTAGTAACAAGTTTTAAGGGGAAGCAACTGAATAAAAAAGATCACTGAATATAATAAGTTTTCTTCTAGCAAATAAATGAGTGCTTGGAGTAGAGGCAATTGTTTGCATGTCTCTATGCAGAACATCTGAAAAGCAGCAATAAAAACAAAATACTTCTTTCTTTCTTTCAATGGCTAGGAAATAATGTTTTCTGAAAGCTTTCAAATGTTTCTTCTAACCTGAGAGAGGAATAAAGATAAGACAAAAACAGACACATTTAGTGGAAGTACAAGCACAGGCTATATCATGCATCTTAGCATGGATAACATTCCTTGTAGGTTAATACAAGTCTATGAGTATGGCTGTCAATCTGGAATAATTGCTCCTATTAGGAGGTTAAACCTGAATATTTGAAGATGCACAGTTTTGTGTGTTAGTATTACATTAGTATGTTTTAGGGGTGTTCTATGTGAGGTATTTGTTTTTTGTTTGAGGGTTTTCATTAAAACAAACTAGTTTTGTAAGATGTGACACAGCTTCAACTGGGTATGACAAGAAAAAACTGTATAAAATATCAATCTGCCAAACATTAGTGTATGCATGTAAAACAAAAGCTAAAACTAGACATTTAAAAAATAGCTGTTACACATAAAAGGTCAGAATAACAACTTCTTAACATAACGCCAGCACTTTCTATATTATCTTTAAACATAAATGGTCTTACAGATACATACAAAAAAGAAAGAGTAGTGAAATATATTAAAATGTACAGTGCTAATAGCTATGCTAAAGGAGACACATTTGGAAAGATCTGAGCATGTGAATTTGATAAAAAAATTATTCGGGATGGTTATTCAGCAGAATACATGGGACAAAGGAAAAAGGCAAGATGAACTCCAACAGTGCAGAAGAGGAAAAAGAATAATGGCATATTTGTAGTACTATGGGGCTACTGGTAAGGGATGAGAAGGATTACATTAGCATGTATTTATATTGTGCCTAAAACTGCGATAATGGAGAAATAATCAACTTTCAGCAGGGAATATTACTTACAGTTGGGGACTGGAATCTGATTTGCAGCTGTGGGGATGTATCTGGGGGCCCAGAAGGGAAATATAACAAAAGACATTTTTGAAGAAATTTATGAAAATATTTGGCATGGAAGATGTGAATTTAGTAGGAGTTCAGAGTGAATTTACTGGGCTAGGCTAGACAGAAATTATATTTCACAGGAACATGTGCATTTTATTGAAAGCACTATTTTGGATCACATGTCAATAACAACTAAAATCAAAATGCAGAATAATGAAATAAAAATAAGACGCTGGCAATTTCCCACTTGTCTGCTAAAAAGAAAGGAATTTAAGGAATGGGTAGTGGAAATTGTTTGGAAGTAACTAGGAAAGATAGAAATTTATTTTGAAAATATAGTTAAGGAGTGGGATAAAATTAAAGTGGAGTTTAATATATGGTCAAGAAGTAACCAGAATTATTTAGAAGGACTGACAAAGGTTTAAGAATTGCAGAATGGGGGGAATCTCACAGAATAAAAGGAGGAGCAATTGCAGAATGCTAAACAGAAAATAATTAATTCCCTCAGTAATATGCATGAGTTTAGAAACAATGCTATTAAGCAACTGCTTTTTGATAATAACTCTACAGCACAAAAATGTTTAACACAATGACTCAGGAAAGAGAAAGTAGAAAGGGTTGTCACCAAGCTTAGGGAGCCTATAAACAAGGAAGATAACAGGAGATCTGGTAGAGGTACTAGAAATATTTCATAAATTTTATGAAAATCTGTATAAAGCAGAGAAATATGGAAATCAACAAAAGATACAAACGGAAAAGTTTATGGAAAAATTAACTATGCCAAGGTTAGAGGTAGAATAGGCTCAATTACTAACAGTTAGGAAAAGAGAAATTGAGATGAAAATGGTGATGTACAGCCAAGTTACAGGAAAGTCCCCAGGAATAGATGGTATTCCTATGGAAGTCTGGGAGGCTTTAACAGTATTTTAAAAGAAGGAGAAGCATTAATATCCTGAAAGAAAGTGGTGGTGTTAGCTGCGATACCTAAAGATGGTATGGACCAGTCAGATCCAGCTTCATTTATTTTATTTATTTGCATTTGTTTAACCAGGATAGTCCATTGGGCTCGAAGAACCCGTTTTCAATGGAGTCCTGGGGAGAAAAGCTCCACATACAGATTACACAAAGATGAGGATATACATATACATTACATGGGGTTAAACATTGTACAGTTTATGTAATTAAACATGTAGAGAGAGCTAAAAACACAGGTTATAAGAGCAACAATATATTTCTTCTTTTGATGAGAGTTAGTTAGTATGCTGGTAGCCAATGTGTAATGCTACCTGGGATTTTGAGTGACAGAAGAGAAAAGTACTAGTGTAAAGAGTAGGTTGTGAGGGGTGAGAGCAGTATACTGGTAGCCCATGACTAATGCTACCTGGTGTTTAGAGTGAAAGAAGAGAAAAAGTACTAGAGTAAAGAGTAGGTTATGAGGGGTGAGAGCAGGAGCACTCCCATGTGGAGGTTAGATGAGAGTGCAGTGATTTTTAAAGGATGGGAGGCTTGTAATGGTACAAATGAAGGGAGGAAGGGAGTTCCGTAAGCATGCTAGTGAGAAGGACAGGAGGTTTTGTCCAGGAGGGTGGAGGGGTCTGTGAATTTCTATGAGGTTTTGATTGTTTGATCTTAGATGTCGTTGAGTGTGGTGCATTTTAAAGGTAGACAAGAGTGCAGGGCAGAGGGATGGCTGGAAAATCAGTTTGTGAGCATATGTGAGTTGGGTGTAGGTGAGGTAGTTGGGTAGTTCTAACCAGTTCAGTTTGTGGAGTGGTTCACAGTGGTGGGTTGATGATTTGTTACAAGTGGCGAATTTGGCAATTTTATTGTAACAAGAGGATAGTTTGGTTTTGAGGGAGGATTGTAGGTTAGTAAGAAGAGGTGCCCCATAGAGAAGGGAGGGTAGGAGAAATGTAGTAGAGAGAGTAATCTTAGTAGCTGAGCTGAGGAATCCATTATGATGTTAGAGCATGCCAAGTTTTTGGTGGGTTTTGTTTATGTTTTGTAGTAGATGGGAATTGAATTTAAGCTTGTTATCAATTTGGACTCCTAATAGTTTGGTTCCTGATACAAGCTCAAGGGGGATGTTATTTTGGCTGGAGATGGAGAATGATTTATGAACAATGTTAGTAGTTTTTGAAGGAGTAAATATCATGAGTTTGGTTTCAGCAGCATTGAGAGCTAGATGGTTGTCTTTCATCCAATTTTCAGTGGTGGAGAAGGCATCCTGGGTTAGCTTTAAAAGAGTTGGGATGGATGAGGCAGAGCAGATGATTGTGGAATCATCTGCATATTGAATAATATTAACCTGAGGGATAGCGTGAAAAAAGTCATTAATGAAAATATTAAAGAGAAGGGGGCCCAAAATGGAACCTTGTGGGAAACCTGTAGGGGTATTTAGAAAGGAGGAGGTAGCTTTTTTCCACTTGACTGCTTGTTGTCTATTGGAGAGATAGCTGTTAAACCAGTTGAGTGAAGAGAGAGAAAGGTTTAGATTAGATAGTTTAGTCATACAGCATTCAGTTGTATCGCAGCTACCACCACCAGTTCAGTTCATACAGCCCCATTTCAATTCTAAACCATGATTATAACGTGTTCATGTCTATAATGGCTAAAAGAATGGCAAAGCTATGGATCAATGTGATTTTGTAGAGGGGAAGCAAGCTTTTGACAGCATTAATAAAACAGTGATGATTCAGAAGGAAGCAGAATGTAAGAAAATAACACTGTTGTTGGTGGGTCTTGATGCAGATAAAGCATTTGACAAAGTAAGCTGGGATTTTATGAGCAGGGCAATGGAAGCATTTGCATTCCCTGATAAAATTAAAAGGTTGATCAGGAGGATATATGAGGGATTGGAGACAAAAATTAAAGTGGGTGGGTTCCTCCCCAAGTTCTGTTCAAGCAGAGAAACAAGGCAAGGGAGTCATCCTTCCCCTTTACTTGCATTACATTTAGAATCATTGGCAAATAAAATAAGAGACTCAAAAATTCAAGGATATAATTGGTATGGTAGTTATTTGCAAATTATATTATTTTATGCCTGATAAAACCAGACAAAGACAATATTTGAGACAGTTTCAAGTCTTTTTGGAGTACAAAATTAATAAAGACAAAACAAAAGCAATAGCTGTAAACTATGTACCCTCACAGTAATTGGTTCAGCAATACCTATATTTATGAGGACATGATAAAATTAAGAATTCAGGAGCACAAATTAAAAAGGATTTTGTTATGGCAGCTAAATATATGTGGGAAGAGACTAAACAAAAGATAATACAAAAACTGAGAAACTGGAAGTTCTGTTTTATGGATATAGACAGCAAGATACAACTAGTCAAAATGTTTTAGTCCCTTTAATTTTATGCACGGGTGAGACATATTTTTATCAACCAGAGGAGAATTTGTGGATAGCAACTAATAAAGAGTTGACGGATGTTTTCCAGGAAAGGAAGGCAGCTGATCCGTCCAATCGAGCAAGGTGGTTTGGGATTACCCGATTTGAAGGGGTATTTTATAGTTGCACAGTTAAGACTCCTTCCTATACATAACACAAGCAGAAAACTATAACTCAAAGTGGAAAGGGATAATGAAACAGAGAGAAAGCTCAAGAAACAAGGAGAGACTGGGATTGTGGATGTAGATCCTTAGGAAGAATAACATTAACAGTACAGAATATTATATTCATAAGGTATTACAAAGTATTCTAAGAACCAAGAAAACATGGGAATGGAGAAAGGAGATTCTGCCAACAGGGATGACTACAATCAGGAATACAGACAATATGCAAGAGGGGGGGCTGTAATTTACTGGAGAAAATTGGCAAAGGAACCAAGGTATTAGAAAGCAAATAATAATTAATTAGGGAAAAGCAACAGAATGGGAAGAGGCCAATAATTTATTTGGACTACAGGATAGAGATTACCTTCCTTATCCAGACTGATATCAGAGTATAGGCAAAGACAAAGAAATACAGGGATCTTAAGCAAAAGACCAGACTTTTTAGTAGAATCTGCAACAAAAGCTGCTGTTAAAAAAGGGATAATTAGTACAGCATATACAATATCACATGACAACTATAAGAATCAATCAGAGGAGGTTAGAAAGGATTGGGAAGACAGACTGGCTACGCAATTCACATAGAACGAATGGGGGGATATATGTATGACTCCCAAATATGCAACAAAGTCTAGAAAATTTAGGATCTTTGCTTGGAAGTATTTACATGGGTATTTTTATACCCCAAGTAGACTCCAAAGATTTTTTCTTCAGGTAGATAGCAAATATTGGAAGTGTGATGGGAAAGAAAGACGTCATTGGGAACATATTGTCT
This sequence comes from Protopterus annectens, assembly GCF_019279795.1. NCBI lineage: Eukaryota > Metazoa > Chordata > Ceratodontiformes > Protopteridae > Protopterus > Protopterus annectens. The sequence continues at coordinate 89,859,164 of NC_056733.1, forward strand.
AAGAGTACAATGAGCTGATAGACTTTAAAAATTCCTTGTGGACTACTCTATCAGAAATACTGGGTGAGCAAATTGGTACAACTAAGGAAATAATTTTTTTGAGTTATGATACAGAATCTGAACTCCCTTGACATAGTAAAGCTTTGCTGAATCTAATTATGGTGGCTGCCAAAAAAAGCAATTACTAGAAAATGGAATTCAAAGTTTAAACCAACTGAACTAGTAGTAGTGACTATAGTAACAGAGATAAAACAACTAGAAATGGTATCTTTACAAAAGGGTAGGAGTAAATTTCATAGAAAAAATGGGAATTATGGGAGCAATACATGTAGAATAACGTTTTGGAGGCAGAATAAGGTTTAAAATAAGGCAGGATTTGAATCAGGTATGTAATGTTTGACTGACAATGACTGGACAGATTATACATAATCTCAAGCAAGAAAATCTTCTCCAGCGAGTAAGACAGCGGTGTCAAAATAGTGAATCCACAGCAAAGAAAAAGAAAACACCAGCTGTACCATGGCAAGGAGGATTTAAAGAAACAAAGCAGGAACAGGTAAGCGCTTTCAGGAACAAACCCCTTCTTCAGACATCTTACAAAAGTATATTCATGTCCTTATATAATACAAACAATTAAGCGATTAAAACCAATTAACTTTTAAAATACAACTTCATAAAACATCTAACCCACACTAATCACATAAAAAAATGCTATGTTATATTCTGTATTTATATAAAACTAATGCTATATAATATATGCATGCCTAAATATAAAAACTATATAGATGTTTTATTATTAATATAAGTGTGGGTCAGAGAATTTAACATATGTATGCAAATCTAGATGATTAAGTGTATATATATCTAACACTAATAATTATATATTAAAAAACAACTCACACTCTTTGAACAACTATTATTGAAAAACAGACATTTGTGGTTGAATATATAAGGGTCAGTGTTTTAAGGATCTAGCTCTCAAGAATTGTTTCAATGAAACCACGTTATTTAAACCTGTTTTTTTGTCTGCATTGTAAAACATTATCCATTCCTGTTAGGCTGCCTCAGTGTCATTGACCAAATTACCAGCCCTTAATTTCGCAGACAAAAGTTGTAGAACAAGAAACTTAAAATTATGATTATGTCCAGTGTTCATGTTGTGTAGAGCAATAACACTACTCTCCTTAAAATTCCTCATGTCCCTATAGTGTTCTAGAATTCTGTCTTTGAGACATCTGTTTGTTTTACCAATATAGAAACTAAAACAGATTATGCAATAAGCAAATATATATCACATTTGCTGTTTTGCAATCAGTGTAATGATTGCTGTGGAAGCTTGAAACCTTTATCTGGATGTGTAAAACTTCTACCAGCGTGAATGTATGTACAGGCTGTACAGCCTCTGCATGGATAAGTGCCAAGCCTATCAGATTTATTTGGGATACCAAAAGAATCAGATTTAAAACATAAATGACTCTTCAAAGTCCTATTGTTTTAAATGAGAAACTTGGTCTGGGTCCAATGATGCCATCAAGGCTATCACTGGTAGATAGAATACTCCAATTTCTACTAATAACTTCACAAATATAATTAATGTTGCTTGCAAATGTTAATGGCATTCTCAGAGTATTGTCTACTGCACTGTGTCTCACTACTGTACCATTACCTCCTATATTCAGATCTACAGGTGTCTCTGTTAACTCACTAAAATATGGTTTATACTGTCCATCTCTCTTCCCCCATCCTTCATTAATATACCTATTTATCATCTGTGCATCATATCTTTTCTCAAGAAAATTACACTTCAGTGTGTGTAGTGCCTCATGAAAGTCTGCATCATTATTGTGTAGCCTCATGCCTCTGAACACTTGTCCCGTAACAATATTCCGCTTGGTGTGATTGGGGTGCATGCTAGTGTAGTGTTGGGAATAAAATTATTTCTTCTCACAGGCTTTCTGAATAGACTAGTCTTAATTTGATTAAAATGATCCTTGTTCACACGAGCATCCAAAAAATCAATTTCAGTAGAAGAGTATTTACAAGTAAATCTCAAGAAGGTTGTGGTTGCATTTAAGTAAGATATAAAATTATTCAAACTGGCTTCGGTATCCTGCCATAACAAAAAAATGTCATCTACAAACCTCGTACATTGACCTTATATATTCAACCACAAATGTCTGTTTTTCAATAATAGTTGTTCAAAGAGTGCGAGTTGGGTTTTAGAATATATAATTATTAGTGTTAGAATTTTTGAGACATATACTTAATCATCTAGATTTACATACATATGTTAAATTCTCTGATCCACACACGTTAATAATAAAACAGCTATATAGTTTTTATATTTAGGCATGTATATATATATATATATATATATATATATATATATATATATATAGAGAGAGAGAGAGAGAGAGAGCGCGCGCGCGCATTGGTTTTATATAAATACAGAATATAACATTTTTTATGTGATTAGTATGAGTTAGATCTTTTATGAAGTTGTATTTTAAAAGTTAATTGGTTTTAATTGCTTAATTGTTTGTATTATATAAGGGCATGAATATACTTTAGTAAGATGTCTGAAGAAGGGGTTTGTTCCCTGAAAGAACTTACCTGTTCCTGTTTTGTTTCTTTAAATCCTCCTTGCTGTGGTACAGCTGTTTTCTTTTTCTTTGCTGTAGATTATACATAATGTTTGCAACTGAAAATATATCAATATGGTTTGTTTTCATTTATAGAAATGTATAATTGCCTATATAAGTGATAATTTAATAAAAAAAGTTTATTTTTTAAAAAATAAGGTAACATACATAAACCCTCCTACTAAACACATCAGTTTGCTAGAGTATTACGAGATGCTGTAATTTAACATCACTTACAGTAGGGTCAGCCACAGGATTTTATACTGATATTTATACTGCTCCTGAATCCTGTAAAAATGTGTGCGCATATGCATCTCAGTGTCTAGGAGTATGTTTCTTTACACAGCAGATGGTAATGAGTTATGTTCTTTTTTAAAAAAAAATGCTTATTAAATTTTAAACAGTAACATGGGTTTAACATACATTACTAGAAAAGCAAACAAGTTGTAATCATAATTTCTATTGTTACTGTTATGCAGCACACATTGTGTTTTCTTTTCATCAATTTTCATTGACTCCAGAATTACAAAAATTGTACAATTCTTGCCTTTTTGTAAATCTCACTCCTCCTACACATTAGTCTGCATATACTGTTCCCACAAATTTCATTTATTTCCATGAAATCGGCTTCTTTCCTTTTCTAAAGATCTAATCTCCAATTATTTTATCTCCTTCACAATATCCAGAATTTCCTTTACGCTGGTTATTTATTTATTTGCTTGCATATGTTTACCAGGATGGTCCACTGGGCTAAAAAGTGCACATTTTCAGTAGAGGCCTGGGCAGAAAAGCTTCACATACAAACTAAATTTAAATACAATCACATTTTCTACATATATAGAGAGATAACTTAAACAGACCTACAATCTTATCATAAATTTCTAGCTAGAATAACAAAGTCAGTATACATTATATACAAAATATACAAAGTAAAATACATCATCTGGTTTGGATACTGTAGAGTGAAGACAGCAAGAGATAGTTGCATAACTGTTAAGCAGAGGGGAGAAAAAAGTTAATGACATCAGGTGGGGGGGAGATGTTCTGTAGTCATAGGCACATGTACATTGCCATAGGGCTAACAGAAGTTGTTTTAGAGACTTTTTGAATGATATATGATTGGAAATAGTTCTGACAGAGCTGGGGGAATTCGAAGTTTTAGCAACAGTACATGAGTAGAGAGACTGACCAACTGCTAGACTGGGTATTTGCACTTTTAGAAGGAACTGATTTTCAGATCTGAGTTGTCGGGAAGGCTTATGGAGTAAACAGGGAGGTGAGAGATGGACAACTGGAAGGTTTGGTAATGATATTGTGAGCTGTGGTTAACTGCAAGTAGGTTAGGTGATGGGGAAGTTAGAGCCAGTTTAATTTGCATAGGGAGGTGCAGTGATGGAAGTTTCGTTGCTAGCTAACCTGGCAACTTTGTTATAACACGACTCGGTCTTGGATTTTAAGTAGCTTTAAATATCAGTGAATAAATGGGCATTGTATAAAAGTCAAGGAAGCAAATAGGATAGTGCAAGTGTTGGTCTAGTGGTGAGTGTGAGGTACAATTTATGCTTATAGAGGGTGCCTAGTTTCTGATTGGTTTTTCTGATGCAGTTTTAGATGTGTAGATCAAAGGTTAAGTGTTCGTCTATTACAACTCCTAGAAGTTTAGTTTGTGATACTGCCCTAGCGCAGGTTTTGTTTTGTGAATAGGTATTATAATCTGCTCTATTTAGGGGGGATGATTTTTTTGGGGTGAACAGAAGCAGGTTAGTTTTGCTGGGGTTAATAGCTAGATGGTTGTTATTCATCCATTCCTCAGTGATTGAGAAAGCATGTTGGATCCTAGCTAGGAGTTCATCAGCACAGTCAGCAATGCAGATAATGGTTTAATCGTTAGTGTACTGTATTACAGGATTTAGGGTGAGGGTGGAGTGGAAGTCATTAATGAATATGCTAAAAGGGGAGGTCCCAATATGGATCCTTGTGGAACTCCTATGTGTACATTGAGGAATACATTTTGATTTATACTTTCTAGCAACTGCTTTTTTTGACAACCAATATTAAACTTAGCAATATCTTTTTATGTACAGGCAATCTGGATCCTATATCCCAGCTCAATATAATCACTTCCGTAGTTATAACCATTTCTTCCTCCACCCATCACAATATTCTGTAGGGAATTTTTAAGACCTACCAGCATACTACATTCCCAAGAAACATGACCACAATTATACCTGTTTTACCCATCCAACCTCCAACATTTGCAGTCCACCTAAATAAAAATCCTCTGATGTCCATTTGGAGTATAGCAATACCTATGTATGCACTTCCATACAGCAGTTCTAAACCTTCTGGACTTGGCTGCACACTTCCCAACCTTAAAAATTTCTCCCCATGCTCCTTTGCAAAAGTACAGTTGTGTAATTAAATTTAACATAACAGTAGATATCCAAATAATCACTGTTACAGTAGCCTTACCTCTATAGGATGCATCCTGCCAAGCAAGTAACAGTTGGCCAGCTTCCAAAGCTTCAGAGCACGTTCCACATACCAAAAACATTAGTCAGCTTGAGCTGAGCAGACAAATAAGACAACTTTGAGCACCAAGCCCTTCAGAACTTTCATGCTACCAGAGACTCTGATGCTTGAGTCTTGAAATGACAATGTTAAGAACAATGAAACATAAGCATCCATACCCTAGCATAAATAACACACCAAAAACAAGGGGTATGGAGGGAGGGAGCAACTACTACAGTCATGATTATTTAAACACCTACTATTATAGTAAGTTTAATTACACAAGTGCACTATGTTCATCATATTAATCACTGCTGCTGAAGCAGCCTTAGCTATATGAGTAGATTACCCTACCTTACTAAATTTGGGAAGTAGGAAGAGAAGAGTCCAGAAGCCACTGGAGAATGTCCCTAGCAAAGCCTGATCTAGACCCAGAGAAGGAATCAAGCTTGTAATGTCATGTAAGCGTACGCACAGAGGACCAAGTTGCTGCTTCTCGAATCTCACCCTTTCCAAAAGCCATACATGAAACCAACACCCTAGTAGAGTTGGCATTGATCCTATGTGGAATAGGTATACTGTGGTAAGTATAACAAAAGGTAATAATAGCCTGAGACATCCATTTGGAAATAATCTGTTAGACACAGGTTTGTCCCTCCTACTTATCTTCACAAGAAATAAACTGATCCAAAAATTTGAAAGATTTAGTTCTGTCAAGATAGTACCAGAGTTGTCTCTGGGTATCTAAGGTACGGAGTATCCTTTCTCCCTCATTTTTAGGTTCAGGAAAGGAAAAGGGGAGATGGATAGCTTGGCTTAAAGCAAACTTGGATACCACCTTAGGCATCTGTGGAAAATAAGAAAGGTTTGACTCATCATAAGAACTTGCAACTCAGATGCTTTTCTTGCAAAGGTCAGAGCAATTACTAAAACAGACTATGTTAAGAAACTCGAGTCAGCTAGATTAGCTGGTTCAGGTGGAGCAAGTGTTTGCTTCTCTAACACAAAATTAAGATCCCGGGGAGGGGTCATCATTTTTTTGGAGGCCTATTGTGAAAAAAAAAAACCTTTCAAAACATTTTGACATGAGAATGCATTGAAAGAGTAGGATCCATGGGCAGACATGCTGAAATGGCTAATACACGAACTCTGATGGAAGAGTAAGGCCATAGGATAGTAACTCATGCAAATATTGTAAACCCAGGGAAACACTAGCCCTGAGAGAGTGTTGGTTAAGTTGTTGGCACCATTGAGAAAACCTTTTCCATTTGCTAACACATATTTTATCAACAGGCTTTCTTGCCTCCATTACTACCTGCTGCATGTCCTCAGTACCGCCTAAAGGGAATTAAGACCCTATCATCCAGGCAGACGTCTCAAACACGGTCATAGATTCCTGACACTTTGAAAAAGACTCTCAAAGATAAGCAAGTCATCTAAATATGTAAAAATGTGGATACCCTGTAGCCTGCAATGAGCTTATAACTGGAGCTAGATACTTTGTGAACACACTTGATGCAGCAGATAGTCTAAACGGTATGGCAGACAAATGATAATGTGATCCAGACACACAAAACTTTAAACACCTGTTGCCTGAATGAATAGGGATGTGATGATAATCATCTTTAAATCTAATGTTACCAAGAAACTTAAACTAAGAAGAGGAGATAACAGGTTGTGAAGTGACAGGATTTTTATCTTGGGCACGATCACAAACAAGTTTAGGAAAGAAAATGATCCAGAACTGGTCTCCAAGCATTTTCCTTCTTTGGCACTAAAAACATCCTTTAATAAAAACGTTTCCCTACCTGGGAAGGGGGGAAATGGTTTTATCATTCCCAGAGACAGAATGTGTTGAAGTATAAGGGGAATTAGATTAGCCTGGTTTGGTTGTTGAAGAGCTACCTCCTGAAAAGGATGAATTTCCTCCCACTGCCACCTGTAACCTTGATGAATGATCTTCACAAACTATTTGTCAGAAACTATCTGTTGCCAAAGAGAAAAGTAGAGATTCAGACTGTGAGAGGGAAAATGGACTGCCAGTGTGGGGGTGGGCCTTAAATGGTTATTCTGACTTGTTGGACTGTCCTTTGTTTAGGAGGATTCCTGAATTCTTTCCAGAACCTCCTGTCATTTTTTCTTAAATATTTGTTTACCCACATTTTGGTGAGACTGTTTATTTTGCTTTTTCTGAAATTGGATGAAGGGTTACAAAATCCCTTAGAAAAGTTGGATAGGGGGTGCTGACAAATCTTAAGAAGTTCCCTGTATCGACTTATTTCTTTTACCAAATTAAAAAAAACTAATATCCATCCAAAGGAGAATTTAAAATTTAGAACTACACAATTCTGCTGGGTGGGGTGTCCGGATCCAAAAATCTGCCACTAGACATAAAATTACAAGACTTTATTGGCAATTTAATAAAATAAAAGTACTGTAATGCTTAAGCGCTTTCATCTACAATATAGACTTCATTAGAACACTGACTTAAATTCACTGTTACTTAAATAGTGTAATGAACAAATAGGCACCTGCACCTAATCAAATAATTAACTCTCGACCACATCACTTTTAAAGTGCTCAATACTAAGTTATTAAAAATGTATGTGCAATAAAATAAAATACAATAACTTAATTACACATCTATGTTTCACATTTGATAAAAACTACTTAATACTAAAATTCTGTAACAATAAAATCAACCTCAATCACATTTTAGATTCCAGTATGGCTCTAATAGATATAGCATCATTTATTCCTGGGTGCACTGTAGCATTTAGTAATATTTGCCATTTGGTTTCCCTCATTTAATTTCTTGGTAATACTCCCCCCTAGGGTTCATCCTCACCTGTTCTAATATGACAAATTTAAACTCAACACATCCAGGACTTGTACTTAGATGCCTGTACAAAGCATTAGTTTCGTCTTTTTTCCTTATGCAATAACCATGGTCATAGATCCTGTTCCTCAAACATCTGTCTGTTTTGCCCACATAGAAACAGGAACATTTTGTACATTTTGCCAGGTATACCACATGTTGGGTTCTACAGTTACCATGCTGAAATTTTAGATATGATTCTGTTTTGCCCACATAGAAACAGGAACATTTTGTACATTTTGCCAGGTATACCACATGTTGGGTTCTACAGTTACCATGCTGAAATTTTAGATATGATTCTGTTTTGCCCACATAGAAACAGGAACATTTTGTACATTTTGCCAGGTATACCACATGTTGGGTTCTACAGTTACCATGCTGAAATTTTAGATATGATTGACTGATGTTTTCCAGCTTAAGTGTAGCCTCTTCCATAATGGCATGACATTGGTTACATTTTCCACATTTACGGGTGCCCCCCTCCCTATTTCCATTCCTTACATTGTTATTATTCATCTCAAATTTATTTTTAAGGTTAAAGCCTGTCTTATAGACAAATGTGGGACACTCCCCTATTATTTTACTTATATTTTCCTCAGATTTTAAAATGTTCCAGTTATTAGTTATTACGTCCTTAATTTCCATTACAGCATTTCCAAACAGCAATATACATGCCCGCTTAAATTGATTCTGATTTAATGGGACTGTATTGGGTTTATGCTGTAAATTCGCCTCACCCCTACCTAAAAGTGGTTGATACATTTTACCCCATTCATTTTTTACATATTTTATAGTATTATCAATAAGGACACTAGGATATCCTCTTTTATGAAACATGTTACCAATAAAATCAAGTTCCTTGACCATTACATTATACTCAGAAGTCATCCTGTTGGGGGGGGGGGGCAAGGTCCCTTAAATGGTTATTCTGACTTGTTGGAATGTCCTTAGTTTAGGAGGATTCCTGAATTCTTTCCAGAAACTCCTGGCATTTTTTCTTAAATATTTGTTTACCCACATTTTGGTCAGACTGTTTATTTTGCTTTTTCTGAAATTGGATGAAGGGTTACAAAATCCCTTAGAAAAGTTGGATAGGGGGTGCTGACAAATCTTAAGAAGTTCCCTGTATCAACTTATTTATTTCACCAAATTAACAAAAAACTAATATCCATCCAAAGGAGAATTTAAAATTTCACATTTCATATCTGGGAAGTTATTAGAATGCAGACAAACCTCCTCAAAACAGTACTAGTTGACATAGTATTGGAAGAAATATCAATTAAAAAACTTTTTAAAAAAAAAAAAAAAAAAAGATTTTATCTCAAGATGATACTACAGACAACACATACCTCATACTTTCACAATTAGACAAAATAAACTGTGCACATATGAGCCTGAAAATTCAAAACTCCAAAAATTAAAGTTGTAGAAGCATCCACTTTTTCCCCATACTTAATTTTCCAATCCTTATCAAAAAGAGTAGGATTGGAATTAATGTATATAGCAGCAGTAGGATTAACTAAGGCTACAGCTGCTGGATCAGGTTTCAGATAAGTTAAAAACTTAAAAGATTAAAGAAATATATACATTCTGTCTTTTTAGGGTACCAAACTAGTTATCAGGAAAATTGCAAGCAGTAAGACGTACATTTTCCAAAGCTGACAGAACTGGAGAAATGGGTGAAGGGTCTGAAAATTCCTTTCTGTAACAGCTCACAGTATCTTCTGAGGGACAGAGAAACCTCAGTGTTCTCCCACTGAAATTAATGGCACATTTTGGAAGTAGCCTCAGAGAAAGAGAAACCACTGACAATGACAATCATAAAATTAGTTCTCCTGGGTCTGAATCAGAAAACTGAGCAGAAAACGCTGCATCTGTCCTGTCATCTTTCTGTCCAGATTCATAATCTTGAATCTCTTGAAGCAGTGTCACTCCTCTTTCTTTTACTACAATTCATCTTATAAGAACAATCACTAGCCTAAATTAAACCTAAGCCAGAGAAAGTAAACTACTCTTCTGTAAGGAAATTTGAGGAAGAGTAGATGCATGTTTAGTTTTCCATGTTTTTGTTGGGAAAAATGGGGCCAACAATGCTACTTGCTGGCAGAAACGGCTTCCTCAAGGAGAGACACAACATTCTGACCAAACAGGGAAGATGCCGCTGTTTCCTCTCCCAGCACTGACAAGAATAGCTCTCCTTGCCCAGTGAGGAGACCCCAACAGGCACAGAGGAAGTGGCTAACACCAGATCTACAGTGGTTATAGGTCATAGATTAGATGGATCCAGATTAGTGGTCTGAAGAACCAGCTTTGCCCACAGCAGTGTCACCCACCTGTGGCTGAGTCAAATTACTAGCTTAACGTGGTAGGAAAGGCTGTTTGCTTAACTTTTTCTTTTTGTGACCAGTCATGGGACTGGAAGATTATTCCATGGTCAAGCCAAAAATAGTGCCTCTTATTTGGGGAAAACAAATAGCTTAAACTGGAAAAAAATGTAAAGTCTTTTAAAAGTAATTTTCTTCACACAAACATAGTACAAAATACTTTAAAACATTTTGCCAGGCTCCAAAAGCAAAACAAACACAATTTCTCCACAGGGAAAAACGTTTTTCAACTACTTTAAACAACATTTAAACTGAAAGGAAAAAAAGGCACCTCCTGTTTAAAAGTACAGTTAAGTGTCATGACACTCCTTTAAAACAAAAACTCCTAACTTAAAAATAACATTCCTAAACAGGAAAGTACAATAAAACAACACATGTGGAAGGTCCCCCCTCCCCCCCAAAGGGAGCATATCTGCCAGCTAAGAAACAGCACAAATTGACCATCGATCTTCGAAAGTCAGCAGCTGAACACTGTGTTGACACTGGTCTTTCACTTGGCACCCATCTATTTCTCTGTCATTGTCCATATTCTTAACAGTCCATGAAAAGGAAGGCAGTTTAAACTGCAATCTAAACTTCTGCTTAATGGTTACCTTTTTCTCCAGAGTTGTTAGCTCCCAATACGTTGGTTCCTTGTTAATTGCCTACAGCAAATTCTGGCCCCCTCTTTCTATTTTCTATACCACACTTGCAGACATCACAGTTGGTAAAATCTCTTTTCTTCTTTGTTGTGCTTAGTTCTTGCAATGCTTTCAGCTAGTTTCTGAATATTCTGGGCAGCGCAGTGGTGCAGCGGTAGCATTGTCTCCTTACAGCAAGAGGTTCTCTGGTTCAATTCAAAGCTAGAATGCTTTCTGTGTGGAGTCTGCATATCCACCCCTGCATTCATGTGGGCTTCTTCCCATTGTTCCAGTTTCCTTCCATGTTTTAAAGACATGCGCCTGAAACGTTTCTCCGCAGGCCTCTGCTGAAAATTGGCTTTGTTCCAAGTCAGAATTTCCGGGTAAACAAATAATAAAATAAATAAAACTAAATATTCTGTATGGTTATTTTCCTTACAGACTTGCATCTAAAATCCTAGTCTCTCTATAATGCAAATTCCTATCCCTGTTTCATCATCATCCATCTCCACACTGATTTATAACCTTCTGCTTGAGCTATGTATGCAATCCTTAAATGTGTATCTCTTAAGTACCCTTTCAAATCGGGTAACCCTAAACCACCTTGTTCTATGGGCAGAATAAGCTTATCCCACGTAACGCATGCCCTCTTCCCTTTGTAAACAAATTTGTTCCATTCTTTTTTTCCTTGAGCTGATAAAGACTTGCATGATCTGTACAGATAAGACTAAACAGACAAACATTTTCATTGCCTGTACCTTACTTACTATCCACAATCAAACTTTCACTATTAAAATAGGTAATCCAAAATTCAATATTAGCATCCTTGCTATTATTCGTTTTCATTAAACTTCCTTATGATATGCCACACTTATCTATGCTACATATGACTTGGTTCTTTTCTGCACCAATTCACTTCCCATTCTGTAGCACAATTTCCAAACAGACTTCCTCTCAGCAACAGACTAGATAAACAAGAAAAGGCTACACTTCAATACCTCAAAAACAAAAACTATACTCTTTGGAACCATCCAAAATGTATCTACAATCACCATGACTCTTCAAATCACCGACCATAGCAACCAGCTTATAGAAAGAACATCTTATTTCAAATACCTTGGATTCTGGATTTCCCTTCCCTCGTCTTCCTTCCACAGAGCAAAAATAAAACTAACAGCTTACTATTCCAGGCTAGAAAAATCTAACATTTTCTCCCCTATGCACCTAAAGCAGCCACCAAGCAAAGGGGTATTATTCCTACAACTAGAATATGGCCCACCCCTCATTGTTGCATTTTCCAAAACTAACGAAAACACTTTACAAACCCTGTATAACCAATATGCAGATTCTGAACTTCGGAGCACCATTACTTATCAAAAAAGCCAAATGGTTACCACTCAAACAGCAGACATTCTTCTTGGTTCTTAATTATTTCTGATCTGTTCTCTCTATTAACAGCTAAACATTCACTTAAATCCCCTGTCTGCAACATAACAAAGCCAATCCTACTGTGGTCCACTATAAGAAAGCTAACCAGCACCATAGCTTCAACAGCATAGCTTCTCTACCCTATCTCCTAAACTTTGGGAATAACTCCAACCTCCATCATGACTATTTATTCCACCCTCAGTTAAAAGCTTTGCTCCTCATCAACTCAAAGTACAAGTGTTTCCATAGCAGGTACATACCACCTTGCCTACCCTAGGTTCTCCAACCTTTGCCCACTCCACTCTATTGTCCTCTTATTAACACTTTTTTTCTGCTGATCTCTTGCTGCCTCATTCTTTTTAAGCTTAGCTTAACCTACCCCCACCACTCCTCCTGCCACTCTCCGCATTTTCCCACTATCTGCTGGAAAGGTAACTGTTGAATGTTACTACTCTGGACTGTATACAAAACTGTTGAGGTCTCTGCAGGTTTACCACTTATGTATGCTTGCTATTTGCTGTTGTACTTAACTTCCCCCACTTGTCTCTCCAACCTTCTCATCTTTTCCCACTATGCATTCTAAAATAAATATATAACTGCACAATGCAACTACTCACTCCTGTACAAAAATTGTTTCTCTGTGTTTATAACTTCTGTATAAGTGCTTTTCACAGTAGTGTATTTTTTCTTTTCTTGTTTATTATTTGTACACTCCAAGGCAGAGACTGAACTTGGTCAATGTTGATTAGTGCTCCATGCCAATTAACAAATAGAAACCGATCAAATCAAACCAATAAATAGCTTTCAGTTTCTCAGTTTTTGTATCATCTTTTGTTCAGTATCTTACCATCTATCCTTAGCTGCTGTAATGGAATCCTTTTTAATCTACACAACTACATACTTCATGTTGTATTCTTATGAAGAAAGAAATAAGTAAACCATCAGAAGAATGAAGAAATTGTGAAGAACTGGTTGCATCAAACCAATGGCTTAACATACTTTTTCTTGGTGGAGGATAATCCTCTAGCATCCTCATTAAAATCATTCTTCATCAAATTTAGACTTTCAACAAAAGCATGGATCCTGTGAAAGATTCATGTCCTGATGATTCTTACACCTATGATAAAATAGCTTATCTGCTTAGCTTGACATACAACCAGTATATCTTGTTATACATGACTACCTGTATATTGGGCAATTTCACTGAAACTTTTGCATGCTTACTTCATTTTCTATGAAAACGTTATTTGACGTTATGTGAATACATACTTGGGGATCACAAGCCCATCTACCCATTAACACAGTGATAAACATATAAATAAAATAGCCAAAGGATGGGCAACACTTACCCCTCAAGTCAGTAGAGAAATGTAGTTGGCTAAGATATTCACCATAAAAGTAAAACTTTGAGAAGAAGTCAAAAAATCTGGGTCGACCCCACCTAATATTCCTTTTTGTCCAGTCATATTTTAATTAGTTTTCCTAGTCTTCCATACAAAAAATAAAATCAGTCCTGTGTCTGCAAAAGTTGACCGTCATTTCTATACCTGGACCATTAGCTCTCTCCCTTTTCAGTTTTATTCTCTTATGCCTTCCCACTTTACTTTCTGTCAATCAGTCTGTCTTCCTACATATCTCTTAATTCGTTAGATTTAATTTCAAAAGATTTCAAGCATTTCTCGGTTATTCAACTAGATAAGGCTTTCAGACATCTTAATATTATAGTTTTATGAAATATTTGATAAATATCAAATTATTCAGAATTATGCACCAGCCTTAACCAGACCATCTGTTGGATTTGTTGGATGCAGTCAGTAATCTTTAAAAGACGTTTTCTTACCTTGCAATCTTTAGAGGCTATTTGCCTAACTTAAACACACTTGTTTAGATAATCAGTGGAAGCAGAAAACAACCTTCTTTACTCTGACTTCTACAAAAATATTTACTCAAATTTTCTTTTAAAACAAATTAAGGAACAAATGGCCCAAATTTAGATTACAGCAAGTATAAAAAGGTCCTGCAGTACTGAGAGAGTGGGAAATTACCCGTATGTTAATACTAGGTATATTAAGTATCTTGCACAACCTGTCTTCACTGGCATGATATCAGTGTTGGTCCAAAAACAGCACAGTTGAATACAATCTGGCCAGAAAAAAGTGAACAAAAGGTCGGTAAACCCATATGTTATGATTTGCTGATAATAATGACTCTTTCCAAGGAAGGTCAAGAAAGGTTATAATGTGGTTTGTATAATCCTGGAGGACTACAAGGAGTACAGGGATACTTGTTCTTTTCAGAAATTACAGTCACCAATGATAAAGGCTTAGAAGAAGCAGATGTACAATGCATAACTAGCCTTCCAAAATAATGTACAGCAATCCTGAGCAAATTTTGAAATAATATATACTTGCCACAGGAGCAGCACTGGATGTCCAGGGAGCTCAGATTTTAAACGAGTGAATACACAGAAACACAACTCTATGTGTAGGGTACCTCCTCCCACTGCATTAAAGTTGACTCAATAATGGGCTTCTGCCTCACTGATGTCTGGTTTTCGGGTATCCCCCGAGGCACCAGCAAGGAAACTGACTAATAAAGGAACAGCAGAAACACAGGCAATATCCTGAACCAAAAGTGGAAAAGCAGCAGTCACTGGTCAAATGGGCATTGATGTAAAGAGTGGGAGAGATTCTTAAATTAGTTTAAAAGGTTACACTAACAGATACATTCAGAAGACGGCCATGAAGGAAACTGAAGAAGCAAGCCCCAGCACGGCTTCCTCTACTAGTTTTCTTCTGACAGCGACAACTGGTTTGGACCTCTTGGTCACCTCTGTCTGCCCCTATGAAAAAACAGACGTCAGCTCTACAGTTTTTATATTTTTCATTGTTATTATTATTACTATTACCATTTTTCAGTTTTGGAAAGAATAAGCCCAGTGTTGTTACTTTACCATAGAAGATTGCCGTTTGCCTAAATGCTTAGTTTAGATTCAGATTTCTGCCCAAGTGAAGGAATAACACAGGCTAAAAAAGCAGGAGTTAGTACAAATAATTTCTTGCATGCTAAGACAGCACATAAATTCACTGTCATCCTGGCTAAAGTTTTTGTTTAGTTTGCACAGTGTAGTGAGTTATCAAACTGTCTACCCCGCAAACAAAGTACACACTGCAAACTGAAGTCTTATGGAAGAATATGATACTCACAAAAGGAGCAGCAGGTGTTTTCCTAATGAGACTTTATATTAGTAAAAACAAAATACCATAAATTTCATATTTGTATGCCAAATAAGTGAACTAAGAATGCTTAAGACTAAGACAGAGCAGCGACTGATAACCTTGTGAAACAACAGGGAGACTACTTGTTTTTGCTTAAAAAAATAAATAACTACATGATTAACAGGTAACATGCTACCCTCTTTTTTACAGACACACACTCCTAACTTGCATGACTCTGCAATCACAAACTCCTAGAGGCATCCAGCTACTGAAAAAAAAATCAGGCTGGCGGACTGACATTTTGTCAGCTAAATCCAATTTAAGTTATGAATTCCAGCAACAATCACTTACTATGGATATTAAAGTGAGAAATTTAAGAACAAAGAATGCAGTCACTGGTCACTTAAGTCATGCTGAGCATCCCCCAAAGCTCCTTCAAATGACAACTTGAATTAGCAAGTCTGCATTTACTGTCCAATACATCACTGTATAAACTTGTCAGACTAGCAAGGCACAGGCAGTGAAATAATTTGCAATCTTCTGCAAATAATGGGTTAGTTAATGCATCTATCTCTGTACTATAGGATGGAATAACCCACAGACAGACACTTTTCCAAAGCCACCAATGAAAGCAGACACTTTTGTCAACTAGAACTTAATAAAAAAATGTAAATCAGGAATGTAGCCAAATTTTTTGCTGAAGTCAAATAGCATAAGATAGAATGACAAGCTCAAACTTGCAATCCATTATTAACACTGTACAATAATCTGTACCCTATAGCAAAACAAGCTCAAAAACTGAAATCTCCAAGAATCAGGGGCATTAGCACAAGTAAGTACGTCTAGTAGTAAGGAATGATAGGGTACTGTGCAGTACTGATCTAACAGAACATACAGATGGAGTGGGAAAGTCCAAAAGAAACAGTTATCAGATTTTTTTTTACAGCTGCTTGATTACTGAAGTAGTGCACTGATCAAAAATGATCATTTTCAGGCACCCAAGTGAATTAGGTCATAATTAAATATATAGTTTAGAAACGGAGAATAACATACAGTGTAAAAAAACAAGACACTATGCAAAAAAAAATATATATATATATACACACATGTATATGCATATATATATATATATATATATATATTTATATATATATATATATATATATGTGTGTGTGTGTGTGTGTATATGTATATATATATATATATATATATATATATATATATGTGTGTGTGTGTGTGTGTGTGTGTGTGTATATATATATATATATATATATATATATATATATATATATATATATGTGTGTGTGTGTGTGTGTGTGTGTGTATATATATATATATATATATATATATATATATATATGGGTTACCTTCAGAACATCGACAGAACATTTTATTGAATCCTATTTCACTGACAGACCATTTCACTGACAACTACTACTTGCAGGAATTTAAGGCAAATAACAGGGATTTGACCCCTTCCCCAAAGTAGTAAGACCATGGAATTAATATATATAGTTAGCGGGGGTGTGGGGGGAAAAGCCCCCCACCTATGTTGGTTTAAAAGAAGAAAATAACACGAAAAGTACAGAAATTAAACCAAAATAGGTGGGGGGCTGTGCTCCCCACATCCCCCTAACTATATATACTAACTCCAGGGTCGCACTATATTGGGGAGGGGGACAAATCCCTGTTATTTGCCTTAAATTCCTGCATTTACTAGTTGTCAGTGAAATGGGTTTCAATTAAATGGTCTGTCAATGTTCTAAAGGTAACCCTATATATATATATATATATATATATATATATATATATATATTTTGTTGTTTGTCTTTCGCCTTTTCCCGGTAAGGGGTCGCCACAGCGGAACTCAGGTCCGCTAATGACTGGCAGTAGATTGTTACAAAACGCAAAGGTGCCAGCTCGACGCCCAACCTTCAACGAAGGCACGCCCATTTACACAAGCAAGTCTTTCAAATGCTACCCAACCGCGGGGAGGACATGCAGACTCCACACAGAAGGCACTCCCCAAGACCAGCCGAGAATCGAACGGGAGAACCTCTTGCTGTGAGGTAACAACGCTACCGCCGTACATGGGTATGTATCACTTCACCTAAAACTCATTTCACCAAGACCAAATCACCTAAAGTTTATTTCACCTAAAACTCATTTCACTGACAAGTAGTACAATAAGGCAAGTCAAAGGTATACATCCTTTTCCCCCACTGTAGTGCGATCCTGGTGTTAGTATATATATATAATTAGAGGGATGTGGGGGGGGGTGGCGCAGGTCCCTATATTGGGTGGTGTGGGGGGCAAAGCACCTCATTTACTTTGGTTTTATACTGTCTGGTTTTGTTTTACATTATTTGGTAAAAGCCGACTAGGTGGGGGCTACGCCCCCTACAGCCCCCAATGTGGGGGGACTGCACCCGCCACCTCCCTTAATATATTTATATATATATATATATATATATATATATATATATATATATATATATATATACACTAACACCAGGATCGCACTACAGTGGGGAAAAGGACATATACCACTGACCTGCTTTACAGTACTACTTGGCAGTGAAATGGGTTTTAGGTGAAATGAACTTTAGGTGATTTGGGCTTGGTGAAATGAGTTTTAGGTGAAGTGATACGTACCCATATATGTATGTGTGTATATATATATATATATATATATATATATATATATATATATATATATATATATATATATATATGTGTGTGTGTGTGTGTGTGTGTGTGCGCGCGTGTGTATATGTATATCAAAAACATTAGTATGGGTCTATGGGTCTAGCACAGTGGCACAGCTGGTAGCATTGTCACATCATAACAAGAGGGTCTCAGACTCAATTCTCTGATGGGGTGTCTTCTATATGGAGCCTGCATTTCCTCCCTGTGTTATTGTGGGTTTTCTCCCACATTCCAAAAACATGAAATAAGTGGACTGGACACACTAAATTGGCCATAAGTATGAATGTGCATATGTGTGTGTGGTATGGAAGAATAGCCGTGGCAGGGCTAGCCCCCCCAGTGGTTGAATATTGGCTCTATATGATTATTGCTGTTGTTGTGATAGCCCATCCCCATGTATAAAAGTGAGAAAATGGGGCTGTAGATGGATGGATACAGTTAAAACAAAGTCAAGTAAGAGAGTCTCTTCTTCTTCTGCTATAACAGTGAAGTATGTAGTGGATGACTGGAGCAGAGAATACAAGGATACAAGTGCAATGAGGTCTTTTAATGGGAAACATTAAGTCTTGAAGGAAGGTTGGGTATGACACGAGTTATTTTAGATAGCTAACTATTCTCTAAAGGCAGTCAAGTTAATTTGTACAATAGAAACTTATGGTACCTGCAAAAGGCTATTGCACAACCCTACATGTGCAAACACAAACTAATCATGATACCTGTACAAGGCTATTGTCCAAACCCCAAGTACAAACACAGTAGCTGCACAAAACTGCTGTACATCTTGATACAGAAGCACACTATTCACCACTGCACCTGCACAATTAAGCATGTACAAACACATTGCTAATCAAGTCACCTGCATAAAGTTACTGTGCAGTCCTATAAGTTACAAACACACACTAATGTGCTTTCTGGCAAAAGACTTGACAGATCATTAATAAACTAGACAACTTCAAAAGGCCATAGCCTCAAGGAGAGCAATTCAATAAACTGTACTTCAAATAAAATGAAAAAAAAAAGAACGAGTACAAAATTCATGCTCAGTTTGACTACCACTGCTTGATGTTTTCCCACTCCAAAGTAGTCAGGCAAATTAGTCAGACACTGAACTGTGGTAATGGGTATTCAATCCAAGATGTTTGTAGAAAAGTTCTCTTCTTACAATTAAAACAAGGTATGTAACAGCATAATGGGCATACAAATTGTCTGTTTATAAACATATATTTCAGCTATACAAAACAATACATGTTCTGGCTTGCACTGTAGCAACACAAGGGCATGTGTAAATCGCTACCATATTAAAGCTACAGATGAAGAAAAACTTTGCATATGCAAATATACAGGAAAGCAACCACATGCCTCAAGCATTCAGTAACTGTATGATGCTGTCTTACTCTTTACAATGGAAAATGGAACAAAGTATTACTAAAAGCATTTCTGGGTTAAAAAAGGTTAAGATAAATTGTTTGCATTTTAAAGGGACAACTGTAGCTTTAATATGGTAGCGATTTGCACATGCCCTTTTTTTGCTACAGTGCAAGCCAGAACATGTATTGTTTTGTACAGCTGAAATATATGTTTATAAACAGACGATTTGTATGCCAATTATGCTGTTACATACCTTGTTTTAACTGTAAGTAGAGAACTTTTCCACAACCGTCTTAGAATGAATACCCATTACCACAGTTCTCTGTCTGACTAATTTGCCTGACTACTTTGGAGTGGCAAAACATCAAGCAGAGGAGAAGGTTAACACCTGCACTACACCTCAAGCAACACAAAGCCCTTTAAAACCCACACTATCAACACCCACACATAGCAACACTAAACCCACATATGCGGAGACCCTTAACATTAACCTGCCCAAGCAGCAAGGACCTCTGAAGCTGAAACGCAAACAAACACCAGTCGCAACCAAAGTGACACATAGCTCACAACACCAGTGTGCCACATAACAACAGCCCCTAAGACAAAACAACGTACCCAACACTTTAGTCATAGGTGACTCTATAGTCAGGTACACTGATGTCCCACTCACCAGGCTGAGCAAGGAGAAAATTACAGTCAGCTGCCTGTCGGGTGCCAAGATCCGCCACATAACATATGCACTCGAGTCACTCCACAAGTACAAATACGACTCTGTCATTGTCCATGCTGGAGTGAATGACTTGAGATGTACCTCCCTGGACTACATGAAAAGAGGCATGGAAGAGCTCTCGGATCATGTGGCCCAGGCAGGTATGACCCTAGCCCTGAGTAGCATCCTGCCTTCGTCCAAAATGATACCACACTATAAGGACAAAATGACTGACTTCAACAACTGGCTAAGCTTCTGGTGTCATTTAAAGGGGATCCAGTATCTGTCTGCCTGGGACAACATGATCGACAAATCACAATGCTTTGCCAGAGATGGTCCGCACCTGTCACCGCTGAGATTCAGGTTACTGGCTAAAACTCTTGCCACTCCTATAGTGCCTTTTTTAGGCAAGGTTCAAAGGAAAAAAACACCACTGTAACAGATACAAGCATGCAAAATCTGAAGGTAATGCAACTCAATGCTAGAAGTCTAAACCTCAAAATGCGCTCTCTGGAGGGACTCCTAAAAATGGAGAACATCGATATCTGTGCAGTAACTGAGACTTGGTTTAAGATTCCAGAGAGCACCCCTGCATTACCAGGCTACAACTCTTACCACACTTTTTGGCCAGCAAACCAAGACCGAAACACTAAAGGTGGATGAGTGTCCATATTCACCAAGGATATTCACACCTCTAACACAATGCATCTGAAATTCTCCAGGTGCAACTAACACTAGGTAAGACTGCAATCCAAATTGTAGCTTGCTACAGATCTCCCACCATGCCTCACAATTCTCACTACACCTTTCTAAACATACTGGAAAATATTAAGATACAACCAAACACCTTAATACTGGGTGATTTCAACTACCCTGCCATTAACTGGGAAAACTACTCGGGTACCAACACCTTTTCCCAATGGTTCTTGGAATTTATAAATTCCAAAGCCCTGGATCAACTAATCCATTGTCCCACCAGGGGCTCAAATATCCCAGACCTGGTCATTACCAACATGGGAGATAATTGCTCCACACCAGTGGTCACCCCCTCATTGGTCAGTTCTGACCATAAGCAAATCACCCTTGATATCCACATCCCACCCCCACCCCTCAGTAAGGAAACCTCTATATAAAACTTCTCCAAAGACAATTTCATGTTACTTAAGTCAGAAGTGTCAAACTTCATGGCACCCATGCAGACGGGAGCTGAAAGTTCGACTGCTGAATCCTACACTAAAGCACTGTACGAGCATATCCACTTGTGCATGAATCGTGCCATACCAAATAGAATCAAGATGCTCTCCTTCAAAAAAAGGAAGCCAATCTGGTGGTCCCCTGCCACAAAAACTATACAACAGAAGGAAAAAACGGTTGCAGAAAAGAGGAAAATCCCAGGATGCAAAAAAACCCTTACCAGCCTCAGTAAGAAGCTGAGATGCCTCATAAAATCCTCCAAAGCTACGAAAATAAAATTGCCAAAGATTCCAAAGACAACCACAAGGCATTCTATAGTTATGTCAAGAATCTAAATGGCAATGCTCAGATCTGCTCTCAGCTACAACAGAATGGCATTAAATATACTGATCCCAAGGATATTGCAAACACCCTGGCAGATCAATTTAGTGCCAAATTCACCCCCTAAAGGGCCCATCTCAATACCAAAAGATTGCCAAATTCCGGTAATCATGGCCACACAGGTAGAAACCGCACTCTCCAAAGCTAAGAATACAGCATCCATGGGACTAGATGACTTGCCGGGCTGTGTACTACATGAACTACAAAATGAACTGGCACCTCACCTAAGTGTCATGTTTAATCATAGCCTCACCTCAGGCTTCGTGCCCACTGAATGGCGCACAGCTACAGTTATCCCACTCCACAAGGGGGCTCCACCTTAGATCCCGGGAACTACTGTCCCATCAGTCTGATGAGCCTGATCTGCAAGGGCATCGAACGCATTATCATGGAACTTATAAACAAAGACAATGGCAAATTTCAAACACTGGACCACATCCAGTTTGGGTTCGTGAAAGGCTGACCTTGTCTCCTGAACCTGATTGACTTCTTCAAATCAGTCTCCAGAGTTGTGGATGAGGGTAAGGCGGTCCACACAGCCTATCTGGACCTCGCCAAGACCTTCAACACCATCCCCCACTCTGGAATCATAGATAAACTTACTAAGCTGGGCATAAATCCCTACTACACTCGATGGGTTGCCAATTGGCTTACTGACAGAACCCAGATTGTAAAAGCAGCCGACTCGAAATCCAGCTCCAGACAAGTGTCAAGTGGAGTACCTCAGGGTTCAGTCCTGGGACCACTCTTGTTTGGCATCTACATCTCTGACGTACAGGCCAACACTAAGGGACTCGGGCTAACAAAGTTCGCAGATGACTGCAAACTGGGAGCCATTACTGAATCCCCAAATGATGTGGATATTTTACAAAAGGGCCTTACAGAAACAGATGCTTGGTGCCAGAGCCATGGGTTCAAGCTTAATGCCAAGAAATGTATAGTTATCCCCTTTGGGAAAAAACATGTACCCATTATTTACCACATAGGTGGCAGTACACTAAACACTGAAAGTGTGATGAGAGACTTGGGGATACAGGTGGACAATGGTCTCACCTTCGATAACCACATCGCCACAACAGTCAGGAAATCCATCTATGTGGCACACCTCATCACTAAGGGCTTTTCATCCAGAAAAAAAGGTAGTCATTGTCCCACTGTACTCATCCCTCATTAGACCCATTATAGAGTACAACGCCCCGTTTTTTATGTACCTCACAAGACATCTGCAACAGCTGGAAAGGCCACAGAAATACCTCACTAAAAGAATCACAGGCCTAAAGCAGATGCCCTTTGCTGACCGTCTAAAAAAACTCCAGCTATACTTTGTGGCATTTCGTCTATTCAGAGGCGATCTCTGCTTAACATATAAGGCCGTGTCAAACCCTGAGCTGTTGGACATGCTCCACTTAAAGAAATCCCAATCCCTCAGAGCCACACGCTCCAGGGATCTAAACTTTGTCATCACAGTGAACAAAACATGCTGGAGGGATAGGTTCCTGACCCAAAGACTCCCCAGACTCTGGAATAGACTGCCCATAAGCAGAGCGCCTCCTTGGCCCTCTTCAAAAGGAACCTTGACGATTGGATGGGAGATAGGAAATTCACACCGGGGATCACGTCAGTCGCCCTGCTAGACAGGGGTCCAGGGAAGTAAATATTGTGGGAAGAAATATCCGGGGAATTGTTTGTATAGGCCCTAGGGCCGATAGCCTAGTACCAATCTATGAGGGAAGAAAAATCAATGCAGAAAATGTACATGTTACTGATCACTGTACAGCATTCAGAAAGTATAAAAATTACGGAATAAATGAGACAAAAATATGTACCAAATGAAGCAGAAGGCAGTAGGGAAGAAGATAAAGCAAATCTGCAAGTAGAGGGGAAAAAAGAGCCAATTCGGTTGAGAAGATAATAGTTTTTTATAAGCAGATTAAGGAAATGAATGCAAAGTAAGGGGCAATGTGTTTTAACAATGTACAACATATACAGTATGGCTGAAACAGACTGGGAAACAGCAGACAGAAAAGAAGAGTGACACATCATTTAAAAGCATTCTGGCCAGGAAACAAATATTTTATCTTCATGCCAAAATGAGCTGTGAAAGAATACTTAAAACTAGAGGGGAACAATCTGAATGAACCTGATAGCATTCATCCTTAGAATTCTTTGGAGAGCTAAAAACTGAACCGATAGCACATTTACCTAAGGCTTTCAACTAGGTGACGACCAGGTCTTCTTCAAATGTGAGACACCCTTATGAAAAAAGTATAGTTTTGTACCTACCATTAATGTAGATGTTCGAGTGTATACCCTGCTGCAGTCATCACACTTGGGTTATCCTGTGTCAGGCGGTCCCGCAGTCGGCCTGAATTACAAAGTCTTGGTCCAGCATCGGTTGCTGTTGCTTCTTCCCTAACGTCAGTGCGCCAGGGGTATATAAGAGTCATCCAACGCCATTTTCTTCAGTTTTTCTTGCCCTAGATGTCAGGTGCCCCCCCAAAAGGTGGTCAGTGGATAGTACCAATAATAAAAGTTTAGCACAAACAAAACATCCCTCCAGCTATAAGCAAATACACCACAAAGGTTGCATCAGATTTTAAGGTAGTGAAAGGTTTTAGTTAGGTCAGAGGGGATTGAGGGAGGGTAACCTGGACTGTAGCAGGGTATACACTCTAACATCTACATTTATGGTAGGTACAAAACTGTACTATGTTCATCGTGTTACCCTGCTGCAGTCATCACACTTGGGTAGAATCCCAAAGCTTAGGATGGGAGGTGGAGTCAAACAGGGTTAGAGGAGGCTAGAAGGCCCTGCAAAACTGCAGTGGCGAAGCCAGCACTAGTCTTAGAGTAAAGTGGTAAGTGATAGTGTTTGGTGAAGGTGTGTACTGAACTCCAAGTTGCAGCTTCCAGAATATCCTTGGTTGGCACCCCCCTGAGGAAGGCTGTAGATGTAGCTGCTGCCCTGGTAGAGTGGGGCCTTATGCTAGCAGGAACTGGTTTTCCATGGTGTGTGTAGCAAAAACGTATGCAATGTCCTATCCATTTGGAAATGGTCTGTTTTGAGACAGCCTTTCCTTGTGATGCTGTAGCATAGGATACAAAAAGCTGGTCAGATTTTCTGAAGACCTTAGTTTTATCCAAGTAGTAGCATAGCTGCCTGTGAATGTCCAAGGAATGCAGGAGTCTTTCTCCTTTGTTCTGTGGATTTGGAAAGAAGGTGGGTAAATGGATGGTTTGATTTAGAGCCACACTGGACACCACCTTAGGCATAAAGGAGGGGTTAGTTCGTAGAGAACTCTGTCTTGATGAAAAATGAGGAAAGGCTCTACTGCCATTAGTGTCTGTAGCTCTGAGACTCTTCTGGCTGAAGTAATTGCTAGCAGCAGGGCAGTCTTCCATGATATAAACTTTAAGTCAGCTGAGAAAGCTGGCTCAAAAGGAGGTAGCGTAAGTTTTTCCAGAACAAAATTGATGTCCCAAGTTGGTGTTGGTGCTCTCCTGGGAAACCTAATGTTTTTGGCCCCTCTGAGAAACTGCCTTAGAAGTGGATGTGAAAATAAGGGAGGATCCGTGTTGTAGTGAGCTGAAATAGCTGAGGCGTGGATTTTAATAGAAGAAAAAGAAAGCCCTTTGTGTAACATCTCAGATATTGTAGAATCTGAGGTATGTCCGGCTGAAGGGTATTTTGGCCGCTTGGTTCCAGGCGGAAAACCTTTTCCATTTGTCTGAGTAGGCTTTCCTGGTGCTGGGCCTCCAGAATAACATCGATAACAGCTTGTGAAAGAGGAGCTGGCTGGTTGCTTAGGTGATTGCAGCCAAATTTAAGGTTTTGAGCTGGCTGTGTAGACTCTGACTGTCTTGCTGTATGAGCAGATGAGCAATTTGTGGTAAAATCCATGGTGGGCCCTGGGCCATATTCCTTAATAGTGGGTACCAGTGCTGGTGTGGCCAGTCTGGGGCAATGAGTATCATTCGGGGTCTCTCCATCCTGACTTTCAGCAGCACCTTTGTGAGAAGGGGCAATGGAGGGAAGGCATATACTGTCAGCATTTTCCAACTGAATGATAGTGCGTCACTTTCCAAGCTTGATGGTGAAATGTTCTTGTGCAAAACTTTGGTAGCTGATAGTTTTGGGGGCTGGCAAACAGGTCTATGTCTGGGAGCCCCCATTTTTGAGTTATCATGGCAAATACTTGTAGATCCAGTTTCCACTCGTGGGGATCCATGATGTTTCTGCTTAGGTCGTCTGCCAATGTGTTCTTTTTTCCTGGCAGGAATTGAGCTTGTAATTGAACTTGGTAAGCCAGTGCTGTGTTCCACAAGGTCATTGCTTGCCTGCATAGAGGGTAGGAGTGTGTACCCCCTTGTTTGTTTATGTACCACATTACTGTGGTGTTGTCTGTCCTTATTATAAGCTGTCCTGGATGTAAGAGATCCTTGAAGGCTGTCAGGGCATTCTGTACAGCGAGCATTTCTTTTTGATTGATGTGCAGATTTCTTTGATCTGCAATCCATATGCCTTGAACGCACCGTTCTGCCATGTGTGCCCCCCCCAGGCATAGTCCGATGCATCTGTTGTCATAATTTGCCTGGCTGGTGGTAAGGTGAAAGGCTGACCCTTGTTGAGGTGACATGCCTGTGACCACCATAGAAACTCCTGTTGAAGGCAGGGAATGAGAGGTATCATTGTTTCCAAGCTGCGGTTGTGTTGAGTCCATACGCTTTTTAGGTACCATTGTAATTTCCTCATATGCAGTTTTGCAAATGGTATTAGTAGTATGCAAGATGCCATGAAGCCCAAGGCCTGCAGAATTTTTCTTGCAGGGAGTTGGGTCTTTGTTGCCATTGTTTTGAAGTATTGAGTTAGTTGTAGTTGTTTGTCTGGCGTCAGATAAGCCATCTGGGCCGTTGTATTCAAGCTGGCACCCAGGAATGTCATATTTTGTGAGGGCACTAGTTTTGATTTCTTTTCGTTTACTGTGTACCCTAGGCAACTTAAAAGGTGTTTTACAAAAGCCAGATGTTATAAGAGAATGTCCTTGCTTTCTGCTTGGATGAGGCAGTCGTCCAGGTATGGGTATATTTGAATTCCTCTCTGTCTGCAGTATGCAATTACTGGTGCCAGGCATTTTGTGAAGACCCTGGGTGCAGCAGATAAGCCAAAGGGCAGTGCAGAGAATTGGTAATGGGTTGAACCTGCAATGAAACGGAGGTATCTTCTGCAATTTTGTCCGATAGGGACATGCGGGTATGCCTCCTTGAGGTCCAACGTTACTAGTCAAGCTTTCTTGCCCAACATGGGAAGAAGCTGCTGTAGTGTTAGCATCTTGAATTTGGGTACTTGCAAGAAGGTTTTTAGAATTGAAAGGTCTAGAATGGGTCTCCAAGCATTGTCCTTTCTGGGGACTAGAAAGAGCCTTGAGTAAAATCCTTGGCCTTGCCCCTGTGTAGGTACCAGTTGAATGGCTCTCATGCCCATGAGAGCTGTAATTTGTTTTTGTGCCTCTGCCCATTGATTTTGTGGCAGGTTTGGCATTCCTTTTATCCTTGGCAAGGTGTGGGAATGGAATCTGTATCCTTGTGAGATAATGTCTAGGACCCATTTGTCCTTTGTGACGATGCGTCAGTTGTCTGCAAAAAGTGCTAATTTTCCTCCCAAGGGAGCTGCCAAGAGAGTTTTGCTTGGCAGTTTAAGTCACTGTGTTTGCCTTCTAGTAGTTTGGGACTTGTCTTCTCCTCCCTTCTGTGTTGCAGTGCCCCATTGGCGAGGTATGTAAGGGATTTGTGCTTGTCCTCTGCCCCTTGGGCGCCCGTATTTACCCCTCTGTGGTCTGTCAGAAGCTGGAAAGGACCAATTTTTTGTTGGCCAATTTCTGCTGAAGCGTGGGGGCTGTACCTGTAAGAAATCTTTGACCGTCTGCATAGATTTTGCCTTATCCTCCATTTTCTTTAAAACCTCTTCTGCTTTAACCCCAAATAAGACATCCTGCTGTAAGGGTGCATCTAGTAACTTTGCTTTAACAATGATCAGGCAGAGTTTGTTCCTTTAACCAAGCATGTCTACGTGTAACAGACCCAGTAACAGCTGCTCTACAGGAAGCTTCCAAGGAATCAAATCCACATTGTAAAGTATGTTTGCCCATCTGTTCAGCTGCATGCAACAGATCTTGCATTTCCTTGAATTCAGACTGTTCAGGGTGCGTGCTCATCTTTTGTTTTATTTGAGACATTAGGAATTGCTGGTATTTAAGCATGTGAAATTGACAATTTAGTGTTCTCATAGCTAGAGTAGCTGAGGTGTAAACCTTCTTCCCCCACCTATCTAGTGCTCTGGAATCCCTTTCAGAGGGTATGGGATTTTTAGCGATAGCAGCCTTAGCCCCTTTGGGACCCTGTGAGATTGTCTCTGGATCAGCAACAGGGCTTTTGTAAAGGAATTTGTGAGAGTCAGGCACTCTATAGTATCTATCTGGTTTGGCTGGAGCAGGAGGCAAAGAATCTGGATTTAGACTAGATTCTAAGTAAACATAATCCACAATGTCTAAAACTGGGGGGATAGCAAGTGGTCTGTGCTGGGGGAGTAAAAGAAACTCTCGGAGCCTTTTCTTTGAGTCGGAGTAGTCCTGACCTTCCCAGTGGAAATGTTCCCTCATGGTATGTAAGGTTTCCCCAAAGGAATAGTCTTCAGGGGGAGAAGCTGAGGGAATGGAATCTTCAGCATCAGAATCTTCATAAGGGGGAAAGGAGTAATCCTGTTCCTCAGAGGAGCCTGAGGAAATAGACACTTGATCAGAGGAGGCATAATCCTCCTCTTGTCTCGGCCTTTTGTCGGGGGGGGGGTTGGTAACCCATGATTAAAGAAATCAAATCTTCAGCCATTTTAAGCATCTGTTTCTTAGGCATGGGGCCTTGAACTGGAGACTGAAGTGCAGCCTTTTTTGGTTTTAGAGTCTTAAACTTAGCATACGATTTTATGGTGAGAGTAGTCGGTCTGAAGACACCTTCTGAAACCATAGGTGTTTCTACAGCACCGGCTTCTCCTTCTACAATGTCGTCAGTAGGGCCTAAAGAAAATGGCTGCGTCGGCCTAGAACTCTCTGCTAGACAATCCGAAGCGGTCTGGGGTTCCACTTCTGCGGAAGCCAGGGGCTGCGTAGGCACCTCACTGAAAA